>NC_090922.1:721081861-721381861 GCF_040938575.1 Ambystoma mexicanum | reverse complement strand
ATTAGATCAACATGCATAATCACCATCTAAAAGTCTCTAACAGCATTTAGACCGTGTGATACTTCTGTTGTAGCTAAAAAGAAGACCTCAACACATTCAGGAGGCTATGTTTTCTGTACAGAATCTAAGCGTATAATGTCTTGTAATCAGAGCGCAATCAACTGCATAAGAATTGCATTCGCTGTTGAAACCTCAGCTTTTTGTAAAAGTGCAACTCAAGTTGATTTTAAGCATCTGCTTTGAAATGCTGCGTACGCGGGAAGGGCTTACCTCTTTTGAGCCTTTGCTCATTTGGAACTTGCTTTCTGCGATTGGCAAGGCAAATGTAGTCTCTTCGATGTGCGCTGCAGAATGTAGATAGCGGTTAGGCCCTTTTAAAGGTCATCTGATTACGGGTGTACAGACGTCGGAGATCACGTGACCGTGTATCCAACGTCTCGGAGCTCAATACGTTTTCTACGTTGCTCTTCGTCTACATGCTTGGAACTGTTCCAAACGGCTGAACGTGCTCTCTATTATCCATTGCGTGGTTATAGGCGCACAATGGAGTGGAAGGCATGTTTATTATTGGTGGTGCTGCATTATAGCTGCACGTGTTTATAGACTAGCCTTATGATGGTACATGTTTACAGTGAGTGGATGTGAAAAAGACACGCTGCAGTGAAATACATTACAAACCCACTACCTCTTTGACTTGAGTATCACGCCTACTAAATCTAGGCTCATGTGGTATAGGCTATGCCCCATATTATGTTTACTTTCCCGATGTATGGTAAACCCCCAACTTGAGTTCGTGAGTGGATGGAATATCTGTTACGGCCTGAGTAACAAAAGGCCCACATTCCATAATGGGACAAGCAGATGTGAAATGGTCAAATAAAGTCAAAGAAATGCACTCCACTCCATGGCTATATTAAGACCGTTTTTCACTGTATTAAGGTTTTAGATCCATGTTTGCTTACATCTGGTGAGGGTTAGCTCTCTGTCTCCCCTTCTTGGGGAAGGTTTTATGACCTGTATAACGCACCAAAACAAGTCGGTGTATCTGTGTTGTTTCATAGCGAAATGAGCCACTAGGGGTTTATTCTCCACTTGATTGCGAATACAGGACTTGTGCTCACTGATTCTTTGACGTATTTGCCTTTTAGTTTTTCCAATGTACACCAAGTCACACAGACATTTAATGGCATATAAAACCCATTGGGTTAGGCAGTTTGTGAAGTCTTTTAATTGGACTACTGTATTACAGAGGGTGATGTTCTTCATCGTGGCAGTTTGTGCACAGACTGAACATTTACCACACTGGTGGTGACCTTCTACGGGGGGTAAGCCCCATAGGGATGTTTGCATTATTCTTGGCCTGATGTTCGGGTATGTGTGTACTAAGGTGTCTTTAATCTTTCACAGTCTTTTGAATGCAAAGCGAGGGACTGAAGGATTGAAATCTTCTGTTTGGATCATTTTCCAATGTTTGCGGATGATCTTTCTTAAGTTAGTACTGATCGGGCTGTACGTGCTGACACATGTTATTTTCTCCTCATTGCTCCTATATGCCGGTTCTAAACTGGTGGCTCTGTTCATATCTAATGCTCTTTTATGCGCTCTGTGTACAGTGGTTTTAGGATACCCTCTTTCTTTAAGTCTGGACTTCAGGTTTTTGCCATGTTGTTTGTGCATTTCCACTTGTGTGCAATTTCTGCGAATATGCAGAAATTGGCCATACGGTAGGCCTTCTATGAGACTTAGTGGGTGAAAACTGTGGTAGTTGAGAAGAGTGTTTTTATCCGTAGGTTTTCTATATAACACGGTTTCTATGTTACCACTTGGTGTTTTTTGTATTTTGAGGTCTAGGAAGGTTATCTTGTTCAAGTCTGTATGTATTGTGAATTGGATATGAGGGTTCTGAAGATTCAGCCAGTTTTTGATGAAAATGGAAAATGGATTGGTCTGACTGAAGATAACATATTGCTCAAGGTCATCCATGTTAAGTTTTGCTTGGTCGGGATTGAAAGTCGCTCCCATACTAGTACCTTGTAGCTTGTTATAGAAATGGTCGTTATACAAAAAGAAATTTTCTGTTAGTGCTAACCTAATGCATTCTAAAATGAATGCAGTTGGAACTTGGTTGAGTGTTGTGGTGTGTTTGTCTAAATATTTAGCCATCACCTTTAGACAGTCATTTTGAAGGATACTGGTATACAGACTGACCGCATCTAGGGTTACTAAGATGTCTGATGGATTCAATGTGATAGTCTCCAATCTTTTTAACATCCTAGTGGGTAATCAGAGTAAATAGACAGTGGTGCAAGGATGGAATTAATGGCTGCCACAATTGGTCTACCTGGAGGTGATTGATCATTTTTGTGAATTTTTGGGAGAATGTAAAAAGCTGGCGTAGTAGGATGTTGATTGACCAAGAACTCTTGTTCATCAGGGTCTATCCAGCCTTCTTCCACTGCATGTTTCATGAGACTTTCTATTTTTTGTTGGAGCCACGGAGTGGGGTCCCGTGCCGGTTCCTTATAAGCAGTTTTGTCATTTAGATATTTCATGACTTCAATTTCATAAGCACCCTTATCCCACAGGACAATACCACCCCCCCTTGTCGGCAGGCTTAATTATAAAGGAATCATTTGATTGTAGGATTTTCAATGCTTCTCTTTCAGCTTTAGTTAGATTGTTTTTTTAATTGTTTTTAGTTTTTATCAGACCTTGAATTTCGTGAGAAATTCTTTGTTCGAATGCTACACTAGCTGGACTCACCATGGCGTTTGTAGGGACAAATTTAGAGGGAGTTTTGAGACCTGTAATTTGCCGTGCCGATCGCAGAAAGCAAGTTCCAAATGAGCAAAGGTCCAAAAGAGGTAAGCCCTTCCGGCGTATGCAGCATTTCAAAGCAGATGCTTAAAATCAACTTGAGTTGCGCTTTCACAAAAAGCCGTGCAGCGGCCGAGGTTTCAACAGCCAATGCGATTCTTATGCAGTTGATTGCGCTCTGATTACAACACATTATACGCTTAGATTCTGTACACAAAACATAGCTTCTTGAATGTGTTGAGGTCTTCTTTTTAGCTACAACAGAAGTATCACACAGTCTAAATGCTGTTAGAGACTTTTAGATGGTGGTTATGCATGTTGATCTAATACGATCTCATGCAAATACAACACAATCATGATTGGGACTATTTAGAAACAAGGCAGCCCAAAAATGAATGATTTTTGCTTTGAATAAGCAAAACATGGAATGCTATACAATAAGTCCATCTAAATACTATAGCTAAAAGGATTTCTCCCTGTCATTTGTTAACAGGTAGCACCACAGCTTACAGCAGTGGACCAAGTTACAAAACAACACAAGGAAGTTGTTTACCTTGCACCGTCACTAAATCAAGAGTGGCTCTGAAGATACACCTACACAGAGGCACCCTGCGTAAGTTTCTTAGTCTTTAAGAACTTTCTTTACAAAAGTAACAACCAGACAATTGATCAGGTCTTCATTACTTTGTGTTCCCTTGAATATAGGTTTCCGGACACTGGAGCATAAATGACACATCCAGCAGTCCATGCTCAGTGGTCCCTATTAAAAAGTGTGGATCACAGGTGGGTGCAATGCGTTTGACTAGAATTTAATCAACTAGTTATCACCTTTAAACAACCATACTGGGAAATATTTTGTTCATACTATACTATATGTATCATTTATGTTGTAGATCTGGCATTTTATGTGAAAGGGGAACAAAATTAATTTTCTAAGAAAAAATGAGTGTCCTGAAGATGGCCCAACATTTGTTTTATTGACCACCGTAGACAACGGTGGTACTCCAGAAAGGGCCGAAACATATGTCGACCTGAAAGGGAAACTAAATGTTTTTTCCTCTATGTCTTGCATATTACAAATAATTAGTATGCTAGAAGAAAATTTAAATTGTAGAACCCCATGTTTGTAAAACGTGTGAGTGGAATGAAAGGTATGACTGATTCGCGTAGAAGCTAATAACATGTTTTAAAGATGATTTTATGAATTAACATTAAAGTGATTTATGATTGTGCTACGTTGCATTCAGTTGTAATAATTCTTTCCCATAAGGTGTTCAGTCTGCGCAATAAGTAAGCAGTCTCATTGCACTTAAACCTTTGTCTGCACAGGACTACTAGAGAGGGGTAGTCAGTCTGTAATGTATTTTTTTTTCATATGTACTTCCTCCTCTGGAGCGAAGGATAAGGAAACAGTGTGGACCCCTGAAGGTTTACCCTTACATCTGGGATCCCATTTCACATGATCAGAAGAGCCACAGACATAACATTTTCCAAATATCTTCATGAATGGTGGCTTGTTCTGACCCCCTTCTGGTCTGGGACCAGAGGGTGCACTACCCTGATTAGGTTTCCCTGGTGGCTTACCCTTAGAATTTTGTTTGGGGCCCTCTTTGGAATTGGAATTATTTGAATTCTCTTTGTTGTCTTTCTTAGGCTGCCTTCCCTCATCCTTTTTCTGAGTTACCCCTGAATCCTTGTGAGTAGCCCTGTTGGCAACCCACAAGTCAGCAGCCTTAGCTAGTTTCTTAGAATCCAGTTCTTTAGAATCAGCCAAGTGCTGTCTGAGCTCAGGAGAACAGGCATCATAGATAGACTCCATCATTACAAGATGTATCATTCCTTCATAAGTGTTAATTCTATAACCCTTAATCCATCCCTCTAAGTTCTTCAAACACTCATTCACCCAAGTAGCCCAAGGGTACTATCATGCTTTTTGAGGGTCCTAAACCTCTTAAGGTACTGGGAAGGAGTCATCCAAAATCTAACTATCAAAGCTAGCTTTACACATTCATAATCCATCCTATCCACCTCCCCCATCTCCATTACCACATCTGATTCAACAGGGGGGAGCCTAGAGAATAACCAAGGGATCAACTGATTCCCTGTGATATCATGGAGCCCATGATAGTATTCAAACATAGCAAGCCAATCTAATACATCAAACTTAGGTTCATACATACCCACAATCTCTTTAGGCATCCGGGGTCTTTTTGGACTGGACGATCTAGAGGATTCAAGGAAAGAAGCATTTTCTAAAGACAATTTCTTCATCTCAAGCTCTTTGAGCCTTAGTTCTTGATGTCTCTGTTCAGTTTGGGCAGTAATTGTTTTGAATTCTAGTTAAGTCTCATTTTTTCTAGTGAGATAAATTCAGGACTTAATGTGGGACCTGGTAAGGGTCCAGTAGCCATAGGTTGAGGCCTTTGAGCAGGTAGTGGGCCAGAGGGGTGACATTGTTATCCTCCTCTTCCTCATCTGTTTCAGCAATGACAACTTCAACATTATTTTCCTCAAGGTTTGCTACATTTGGTGGAATAGTGGGCACTACAGCACCACTATCCATGCTTTGTTTCTCTAACAGTCTATCAATCATTTCTAATTTCTTGCCTTTGACAGGAAGACCTTTCTGTCTACACAGATCCCTTACATAATCAGCAGTATACAAAGGAGGGTCTCCAGGCTGTAACTTTCCATATTTTTGACTTTTGTTTAAAATAAACTTTTTGTGATAGTTAGCTTTGTGGTACTAGCAGAACACTAAAATGTAAATCCAATACGTTTATCCTCACCGCTGTACACAAGTGTTAGGCAGAATCCTGTGCATTTCACTTAAGGAGCACTACACAAGATTAGGACTAAATGTGAGAGCAATAAATTCCCTTTGGTATCAGTCTGTACCACAAAGATTTAGTTGGTAGCTGTGGCTGAGCAGTCAGACTTATCTCAAGAGGGTGTAAGTGATTTGAATCCAGCACTCCAACTAAGTCAATGCCTAGTATGGGATGCCCAATGGAAACACTTATTTACATATTTTTATGTCAAAAGTTCTTTTAATTCTGGATGATGTACCCTTATATAACGCCCCTCTCTTGGAATCCCCCCGGCCTCACTGAGCCAAGAGGTAGGTTTGTTTTGCAAATTAAAAGATTTATTTGAAGAATTGGACAATATATAGATTACACTTTTATAAATATGAATAACATCTGAATATCACACTTATGAATATTTATGCAATGTCAGCAATGGGTAATATTACAATATCAACAATCTCTTTAATCAATTGGGAGTAGGAATAGGAAGAATCATGTAGCAGAGAATACTTTGTATTGTTCAAGGAAATGCAATGATAGGAAAGAATGCAACACAGAAATAAGACTTGATATGACTTCAATCAAAAGACAATGTGATCCCTCTTTCCCTCTGTTACTACTCACTCCCCACAAATATACAATATAGAGATATGGAATGGGGGCACACAGGTTTCAGGAATAACAATCAATAATTGCAGTTTCAATCTCTATTCCCCCCCCCCAGCAAGCTTAGAGAAAACAGTAATGATTTTAGAACAGGTCAATTGCTTTTAAATGTGGTTGAATTGAATGTGAAAAATGCTAAAAATGATTTTAATTCGCTAAACTAAATTCAGAACAAGTGAGGGTTGCTTTGGATAAGTTCAGGGAAACACTATCAATGATTGTTGAACGGTTAGCAGATGGAAAACGAAATTCAGATGTTGAAATCAAGAAATAGCCGTTTTTACATAGAATGAAATTTAGCCAAATGCAAATTTGCCGCAACTTTTCAGCGTGCGGGAAACTCAAATACGGAAAAACGATAATGAATTGGTATTTGGGTTCGTCCGAAAACTGAGGATGTTAGCTTCAAAATGACATTTAAATTACGTTCCTAGCACATACGGTTCACAAGTTACATAGGTTTTAGTAGAGGTCGATTTTTCCCAAAAAGGAGTCAAGATTTTGAATGAAATTGCGCTTTGAATTACAACAGGTTGGCTTACACTAACAATTCTCACAGGATTAGATGGTTGAGAACGGATTCAGAATGGACAAAAGAGATTCTACAATGCAGTCTGGATATGTTGGAATGGGTTGGGTGGATTACTTTAAACTAAGAGATGACTATGGACAGTTCTATGCTAAATACTCACAACTCTGGTTTAAAATGGAATGGACGCTTCAAAGATCTAGTCAAGGGTTTGGACTTCACTCACCACCGGACATGATCAGGGCACCAGGACTCTGCTCTCTGCAAGGTACTCTGGTCTGCACGGCCTCTTGGACTTGATCTGACAGGTTCTGGGTTACAGCTCTGCTGGACGGGTCTGGATCTTGGGTTCTAGCATGGGTTATTGGCCAGAAGCAGAACAGTTCAGCCATGCTGTTGAATGGTTTAGTTAGGCCCCGTGGCAGTTTGGGGTTAGAATCAGGTTGCAAAAGATTCTAAAGGCCTGCTGAAAAGGGTTCCGCTTTTTGGATTAAACCTCTGCTTCAGGGTTCTAGAGTATGGTTCTAGAGTCTGGATCTGGAGTCTGGTTCTGGAATCTGGATCTTCCTGCAGGGTGCTTTGCCAGTGGATCAGTTGGTGAGAGAAAAAGTGTGTGTGCTCTGGGTCCTCAACAGTCCCTATTTATCCATTTTCCAAAGTGGGTGGGGAGGCTGATACACAATGCCCAACCCTCTAAGGATCTGATAGGTCAGAGAATTCCCCCTCTCCTGATTAGAGAAAGGAACAGTGAAGAACCTCCCATTTGCTTTTACTTAGAAAATCTATTTTTCCCAAAAAACATATCTTCAATATGCACAACTTGTTAATAATACATATTCACATCACAGATTGCCTAATTTTAAGATCTGTATATTTTTTTATACACACATGCACATACCCTCTTGGCATATTCCTGTAATTGTTCATGTTCCTTGCATAATCACAATTGCTACAATAATAAAAATGTCGTGGTTCAGTCTCTGAATGTCACACAAATTCCATATTAGTTTTAAACTGTGAGTAAATTTTTCATTTTAATAATCTCTAACTTTCATATTTTTGTCAGTTCGGTACAATATTTTATAAGTCTTTTCCTTAAACATATATTTAGTCCAATTTCAAATCCACATTTTCAGTCTGGCCTGCCTCCAAAGCTTGGCTGAGTCAGAAAGTCACAATGCTTATCTTCCTGCAAGGGCAGTTGATGTCAGTCACACCGAAATTAGCATGCCCATTCAGTTCAAGGACTTCATTGTCTCTTTCCCAGAACAGCAGAGGAAGTCTCCTCCCCTTCTCATTAGCATCCCAATGCGATATCCTCTCCTTTTGGTGGGAAGGAACAGGGTGGGGTGTTCTCAGGGGAAGAAAGCCTCTTTGAAGTTTTAGCTGATTCAGGGTATCTTATGGTCAATTGTGACATAGTTCCTTGTGCAAAATTACAGTTACAAATTTAAAATAAGCAAACATATCTTCAATTCCAGTCTTTTTCAACATAAAAATCAATGTGTGGCACCCTATATTGCATTTGATTGAAATCCCTTCTTTGGCATATTTAGCTTTTGAGACACAGTTTCTCCTGTCAGATTTAGAAATCGCCAGCATCTGACAGAGGCGAGTAACGGTATTACACCCATTTTTGACAGATTTATTTCCAGCAACCATCTTCAAAACTGGACTTTGTTCAGATAACATATACTTCTGCTGACATTATATTTATGGGGATTCTTGAAGTATAATGATGTTCAACACCCAACAGGAGGTTGGATCTTTTGGGTGGTTTGTGAGCCATGATTTTTGCAAATTTGACAACCAAGAAAAAAAAAAGATTTTCACACAGCTCTGTGTTTCTTTTGCAATCAGCCTTGCTTTGTAGGCAGCCAAATGATGGGTTTTGGCAGTGGTCTCCTGTGTTAACAATGAGATAGGCAAAAGTGGATGGCAGCCTATTTCTCAAATTTTTACTGCGCCCTTCTGGGTGATTTTAGTGAGCAGAATGCTCTCTGGCGGCCATTCTGATGTTCCTGATGCAAGCAGTGCACAGGAATGTTGCACAGCCTGGACTAGTGGGTTGAAACGTCCCACAAGCCCCCCTCTTGCGATTTGGCGTTGATCTTCCATTAATGGGAATTCGCAAGACTGGGATGTCAGTTTCATCTCTTCTGATTCCACAAATGGCAAAGTTCATCGTATTTTCCTCGATTAAAGGTGGATCGACCAGTCCTACTCGCCAGTCCTGATGTGAGTATTGAGCGATACTCCGGGCCCCTCAGATCTTTGCTCCCGGTCCCCGGGTAGTCCTCCTTGGTTTCCGTCTCCATGGTTTATCAATCCTAGGATGAAAAATCAAAAACATATTCGTAGACAATTCCCCACCACTATTAATGTAGTGGGGCGGACACATACATTTTCATAAATCAGGACACATTTTTATTATTGTATTTTATAGGCTATATATGGAATATTTTAGAGTTGGAATTTTATGGATCTGGAGTGGCCCCCTCTAGGGTTCCAGAAGCCTCCTCTAGTTGCTGCAGGTATGCCTAGGATGGCAGCACTTTAGTTGGTTAAAATGGACCCACTTATCTTCCCCCCCTGCCAAACTACCTTTGGGGATTCAGATTTTGTAGGAGACTGGTGAGATTTTGTCTACATTTCAAAAGGACCCCTCCAGGTAGGCAAAAATGTTCGCTGTTTGGCCTGGTTCCTTTGGAAATTGTATAAGTAGACCCAGTCTCCTACATAGTATTCTTTTCTGGTAGTCTTCAAGTCATAGTGGGTCTTCATGCTGTCGGCTGATCTTTCTAGATTTCGCTGAGCAGAGGCAAAAGCATGTTGAAGGTGTTTTCTTAGATTTTCAACATACTCATGAGTTGTGGAGGCATTGATCAATGTCTGCTCTTGGGTTCTGTAGAGCAGATGCTGGGAAAGCACCATCCTGCGTCCAGTCATCAGCTCAAACTGTGACATTTTAGTTGCAGATGAAGGGGTAGATCTGATAGCCATTAGGACAAGAGGTAATCCAATATCCCAACTCGGCCCAGAATCTGCCACAAAATGTTTTGATATGCTCACAATTGTTCTATTATATCTCTCCTGCACCACTAGAGGTTGGCCGGTAAGCAATGTGTAGCTTCCTTTTGACCCCAAGTATCTACCACATCTTTGTCATTACTTCGCTGGTGAAATGGCTACCTCTGTCTGACTCAATCCTTTGGGGTAGTCCAAAACGCGAAAAGATGTGGTTGATCATCAGGGCAGCTGCTGTTTCTGCCTTGCAGTTTGGGGCCGGGAGACATTCCACCCATTTAGCAAACAAGCATGTCACGGTCAACATGTACTTGTTTCCCCTAGAGGAGCGAATCACAGGCCCGATAAAGTCAACTTGCAAATCTGACCATGGCAGTGTCATCTCCCTCTTTTGGAGAGGCACACAATATGTGAGTGATGTTGGCTGAAATTGTGCACAAGCAAGACACCCCTTCAAGTATTGGTCGAGGTCCTGCCCCATGTGTGGCCTGTATGCAACCTCAAGATTTCAAGTGTTGTATGAAATCCCCTTTGACCGGCTGTGGCCGCATCATGGGCGTGACTTAACATCAGGGTTCAGCATGAGGTAGGAACCACCCACTGATCATGGGCAGCTAGGGATTTCCTCACCAACAAACAGTCTTGGATTCGGAACATTTTTGGACATTTCATCAACACTCTGAGGTCCTCGTTCTCTATGTATCGGTATCCGTCAGGTGAAAGTTCTCAGGGTCCTCAATGTGTTGATAAAACTTACCAATTATTGGATCCCCCTATCTGAGCCGTAATCAAATCAGCATCTGGGGTCTCCTTACTCCATTGTGCAGTTGAGAAATCATTGTGAGCATTTGTCTGGGACTTAGTGATAGCAGTGACCTGGATTCCCCCCAACAGGGACTCGATCTCTACTAGATCCACTTGGATGGCCCGGGTTTTGGCCAGCTCATCAGCTAAGTAATTTCCAGTTTTGTCTGGTCCCTCTACTTTGGAATGACCCTTGATCTTTTTCCAGTAGATGGTCATCCCATTTGAGGTGACCAGTTCATCAATATTTTGAACTAATTTCCCATGTTGCAATGGTTTGTTGTTAACACATAACATGCCTCTTGTCTTCCAGTTAACCAGGTGCTCCACAAACACGTTCCATACATAATCCAAATCTGTGATTATGACCAGTTTGTGGAGTTGATGTTGGACAGCAGTGAGGATGGCTTAATGCACAGCCAACAACTTTGCCACTTGACTACTTCGCGGACCAATCTCGTACCCAGCAGAGGGTTCTGGGGACTCATTCACCCATGCATTCAGGAATTCAGGAATTACTCACATTTCCGGCCCGGATTCTGTCACTTTGGAGATATTGCAGAGGCTGGTGTGGAGTCTCCACTACGATGTGTTCCCACTGGATAAAAGGGTGGTAATTCTTCAATGCCCACACGATTGCCCGGAGTGCCTTCTCACAGTCGTTGAATTTTTCCTCCAAAGAGGATAAAGTTTTAGTCGCATAGGAGATTACTTTATTGACCTTGTCATGCTTTTGGTATAATACTGCAGTCAAGCATGTATTAGAGAACCCTGTCTCCAAGAAGAACTCCTTGTTTCTGACAGGGTAAGCTAGGCAAGGCACTTGTGAGAGGCTTCTTTTGACTTGTCTTACTGCCCCGGCTTGTTCTGGACCCCATTCCCACTTGACCCCCCCTTCAAAAGATGAATCAGGGTCTTGTGATCTCTGCGTAGCCCTCAATGAACTTTCTACTGTAATTGGTCAGTCCAAGGAGGCTCCTTAGTTCCCGCAGAGTTGTAGGGTCTTTCAATTTCTGGAGTGCTTCCACTTTCTTTTCCTGGGGACAGAGACCATGAGGAGTAATCTCATGCCCCAAGAAATGTACACGGGTTATACACCACTGTGCCTTTTGAAAAGAAAATTTTGCTCCGGCCGCCCTCATGAACCTGGAAAATCACCTCATCCCTTCTGAAGTCACAGGTCACATCTTCCTTACCATAAGGGCAGGAAGTGTACACAAGGAAGATCCCCCCATGCCGGGTAAAGATCCTGTCTGGTGCTGTGTTGTCATCACTGTCACTGTCAAAACAGTCCTTGGGGATTGGTCCTAACAGTTAATTTCCTAGATCTATGGAGAAATGTCGGTCATCAACCGCCATTCCAATAATGGTGCCTGCGGCTAGAGTGATACTCTTTAAGTTGCTGTTGTCCACCTCTATTGGAATGGTGTCATGTTCTACATTGACTAGTCGTGTTGGGTTTACCTCCAACCCTTGCTGTTGGAGAGAAGCATTTAGATGAATGTAAGCATCAGGGTTTTTCAATTTCTGTCTTCTTTTAACTTTCACCTCCAGGGAGAATTGTCGGGTCTTTGCTGAGATGGTGACTTCCTCTCCAATCTGAATTTCAACTGCGTAAGGCAGCAGTTGAGCTGACCTAAATGCTTTCTCTTGGTCATCAAAGCCCATGGGATTATTCGCTAATAGGGACCAAGCTTTGAAGTTTATTAGTTCCAAACTAATGTCAAAGCGATTGAGAATGTCACTGCGTAAGTAAAAGGTGGCAGTGACGTCTCGCACGACCCAACAATTATGTACTATGCTCTTGTTGCCTATGGAGATTTTGAGCATACATCTGCTTGGCAAGAGATGTTTGGAATTGGGTGTTTCCAGATCCATTTCCCATTTGTTTATGAGTCTAAATGTGGGAATGGCTGGATCTTTTGGGAGTTGGCGGAACATGGCTTCGCTGATGAAGCTCTTACCGTTGTTCACACACACTCGGGTGAGAACAGAGTCCTTCCCTTCATTTAACTGAATAGGGATGAACAACTGCTCTCCAATTTGCTGAATATCAGCCAGGCTCTGAGCTGATTTCACATCTTTCTGGACTATAGAAGTGGTAATGTCTGATTGTGGATTGGTACAGAATTTAAGGGTGTTTCCTTCCAGTGTGGAATACCACCTTAGACTGGAAGGAATGTTGATTTTCAGAAATAGAGAGGAAGCCTCATCACCAGTTTGTTGTCCTACTGCTATTACTGTCACGTCTGGAGTTTGGTTGTTCTGGAAGTGAAATTCGACTTGGTCAGATATGTGTTCAACCATGTGGCATGTGCCATTTAAACTAACATGGTTGACACTCTGTTTTAACTTTATTGGTCGGCTAGTCTGGGTCCAGAGGACCTTGTTTACGCAATCTATTAGGGTGACAACCTTCGCAGGAGGTCATTCCCTAGTAAACAAGGGGTGCCCTCTGGAGTCACAACTATAACCGGGTGCTTCACCTTGTGTCACCCAATTTTAATGTCCAAATCTGCAGTCCCCTCAACGGGAATTCCCTAACGTCAAAGTTCTGAAGTTGTCCAGGAAGAGAGGTGAGAGGAATTTGGTAATTCTCCCCCTTCCTAAATTCAGTTCATTAAAGGCCTTTTTGTACTGAAGGGTAGCTTGGGATCCAGTGTCCACCAGTGCAAAAATTGTACCCTGCTCTGTATTTGAACCGGGGCATAGTATCATCCCTCCTTCTCCACAAGGGGGCACAGATAATGCACATTTTTGGACAACTGTTGGGTTAGTTTTTTAGTTTTGGACATTGAAAGAGAAGAGATTTAGACAGAATTCTGTGGGGAGCCTAGGGAATCTAAAAGAAAAAGGTGGCAACTAGAGATGGGAGAAGTGTTGCGTTCCCCTGGTTCTGGGCCGCCTCCCCCCCTTTTTGGAGGCAGTCACCAGGATGGGTTTGAACCAGGGGATTTTCATGCTGTTGGTTCTGGGGTTGGATGATGGGTGGCGCTAGCTCAGTTCCCACATCTACCCAGTCTGTATTTGAATCCTTTGGGACCCATTTTTCCTTGCGAGGAGTACCCCCATCTCTGAAGGAGAAGATCCTTTTCCCAGGATCCTCTGAGGATCCCTCTCCTTCAAATTGGAAGATCTGTAGCTCCTCCACAAAATGGGTCTGTTTGGGTTCTTTGTTTCTCCTACCCCCTCTCTGCTCCTTGGGTGGCAGACTTTCAGGGGCAGGAGATTTTGGTTCCGGTTCCTGGGTTTCCAGGGGCTTTTTATAAGTGGGGATGGAAGCTTCCTCCAAGGCTTTACACCTGCCTTCCCCTTGTGCCTCCTCCCTGGGAACCGGTAAATTGTCGGGCGCTGCCCCCGTCATTGTTCTGGAGCACCAGGTTCAGAGTTTAGGGCGTTCATCTGAGGGTTCTGATGAGCCGTCAGCATGCGACCCAGATCCTGTGCCATGTTTTGGACCTGGCGCTCCAGCTGTGAAACCCGCCCAGGTTGATACAGGGTTCTCATTCCTCCCCTGGGCAGATCCCAGGAAGGATAGCTATCCCTTCGCTGGTAATACCCTGGGTTGGGAAGATTTGGGTACCCTCCACCCTTGGCCTCCCCTCTCCCGGATTAGGTTGTCTGGGCTCAGGAAAGTGGGGAAAGAAGGATGGATTGTTCTGGGGTTGGAAGTTCTGTGGGTACCTGGGGAAAAAGTTCTGCCCAGGATTTGGAGAATTCCTGCCCTCCTGGGGGAAGTGAGGAGGGAAGTTCCCTAGGTTAGGTGTTGCTTGGTTGGATCCCCCCTTGGGCTGTAGGAGTCCACATACCCAGGATGGGTCTGTTCCCCTTGTAGCAGGGACTTACATAATCAGGGGAGTGAGGGATCCCATTTGTGGGACTACCTCCTTGGCTCCCTGTCTGTGACTGGCCCGAGGGCCTTCTGGGCTTGGAATTATTCTGCTGTGCAGGCGGGTTTTTAGGCCCCCCCATCTCCAAATCCAAAATGGGGGCAACCTTTACCTCTGCCACCTTAGCAGCAGCAGGCGTGTTGGTTGGTTTGGGGCTTTTCTGAGCATTCTTGTTTTCTATGAGCTTTTCCACCTCATAGATCTGGGTGGCCTGTTCAATGACCCAGTCTAGAGATCTTTTCTCATGAAATCTCTCACTAGCTGGGTCATGATGTATTTTGGTAGAGCATGGAAAAAAGTATTAACAAATTCTGTGCTGTCCGTGCGCACCCTTCTGGTAGTCTGCACAAAGGCAAGCTTTAACTCCTGCACAAATTCTTGTGGGGCCTGATCCTCCTCACATTGCAAGTTGTGGGCTGCCTTGCAAGACTCTTGGGGATTTCTCTGAACAGAAAAATGCTTCAAGATGGGTGCCCTATATGTGGACCATCTTGAATGATTTTGGTCCTCCAGCCCCGAAAAGAAACTGGAGTATTCTGGTGAAAAGGTCCATTTCACATACTGAATGCAGATACTGCTGTCTTTCAGATGGAAAGTTTCCATCATCTGCTCAAAGAGCTCTAAGTGCTCCCAAACAGAATACTTAGCTTTCTTATGATAATGTGTGATGACACTCCTTACTGCTTTGATCTGTTTTAAGGGGTCCTTAAGCAAGGCCCTTTTTTGCCTTATTGGCCTTCTTGATTCGGGTATCCCTGGTCCATTCATGCTCTGACTCAGAGGCACTGCTCCCAGAGGTGCTCGTCTGGTCTTCTAAGTTCTCCTGGATTCTGCAAGCCTGGGAATGGCTGGCAGAATGTGGGGACCTAGACTCCTGTCTCCTGGGGTGCTCAGAGGAGTCTTCTGATTCCTCCTTGCTCCCAGGATTTGATGGGTACCCCCCCACTGTCCTTACTGGGAAGAGGTTTTTAGGATGCCCTTAGTGGACCTACTCTCGCAGAGTTCCCCACTAAATTTCACTGTACTTGGGTATCCATACCCAGATGTCCGCCCACCCATACCTGGGAGGTGCTGGTCTATGAGTCCCATACTTCTGACTGGATAGTAATCTGCCATCCCCGTGGCACTGGGCTCATGTGCGCCAGTGGACATGGGGGTGGCAGAGTCCAGGGACTGGGAGAGATGAAGGCCTCTGGTACTAGAGTTCCTGGGGTTATGCTCAGGTGTTTTCCTTTTCCAGCAAACCTCATCTCTATCAGCCCCTGCTCCCTGTTGCCATGCAAGAACCTGAGCTTTCTGTTTCTCAAGCAAGGCCTTACTACTCTCTATCAGTCTCTCTTGCATGGCTACCTGCCTGTGGAGCCTATCATTTTTTCTCACAGAGAGCCTCATTTTCTCTCTGTGCTTTCTGGTTTCTCTTTGAGTACTGGGCCATTCTTTGCTGCAGGAGGGTTACCTCCTGAGTCCTGTCCCTACTGGCCTGCTCCTTTATTGCCAGAGCATCTTCCACCCTCCTGGTGTGCTCTAACAATCTATCATGCTCTTTTTGGAAGTCACCCAGTCCCTGGAGGGCCAGGTGATTTTCTTCCAGTTTCCCTTTTAAGTGACAGACTTCCTGGCCTAAGGTGTCCCTTTCCTGAGCAAGAGCCTGCCTCTGTGCCGCCAGGTCGTCCCTCTGTCTTTGATGGGCACCAGCTTTCTGGCGCTCTTCGTCAAACTCTGCCTGGGTGTCCAGGTTTTTCAGAATTAATTTGTTGCTCTCTGCCTTCTCTTCATCTAATTGGCTTTGCAGGGTGACTACATGCTCTGTGCATGCCCTATTGAAGTTTATCTGTTGCTCCAGCATTTTCTGGATCTGTAGTAGGGAGTCAAAACATTCTTGGTACTCCTTCTGCTTGGCCAGAATTCTGGTATCCTGGTCTGCCTTTTCCTGTTGCAGGATCCACATGTCCTCTTTTATTTTAACTATATACTGCCTGCTTTCATTTTCTGACTCCTGGCTCCTCTGCAGCCTCTGCTCAGAAGAGTCCAGATCAGATTGTGCCTTTTCTAATGCCATCAGTTGCCTACTTGCCAGATCTTGGCCTTCAGCATATTTATCCTGTATGGCTCCCATAGATAAATATAGATATGCCACTATCTTGGCAATCTTATTTTGTTCATCCTTGGTCTTAGGGGCCATATAAAGTTCACTCAGGGCCACATGTAAGGGACTGTGATCTCTCCAGATATCTAACCCTGTTGCAGTGATCTGTGGTGTGATTGCCTGCCACCACACATTCTGATCCTGCTCAGTCCACTCATCTCTCACGAATAACTTATGTAAAAGGTGTTCTCAAGCTATCTTGATATCTACCAATGTCGCCATTTTGGAAATATTAATTTCCTTCCTGACTTACAGACGTTTATTATTTTGTTTTTGCAAAACAGATTGTTTCCTTAGAGCGTTCCCTTTTGAGGGGTGCTTTTACAGTTTAACAGAGCGTGGTAGCCCAACAGGATTTATGTATCCTGTCAGTTAGCACACAGTATTAAGCTGCACAAGTGGTATACCTAATCCTGAAATCCCGGACAAGCCCCCAATCTGTAAGTGATTTCAATCCAGCACTCCAACTAAGTCAATGCCTAGTACGGGATGCCCAATGGAAACCCTTATTTATATATTTTATGTCAAAAGTTATTTTAATTCTGGATGATGTACCCTTATATAAGACCCTCTCTTTGAATCCCCACGGCCTCACTGAACCAAGAAGTAGGTTTGTTTTGCAAATTAAAAGATTTATTTGAAGAATTGAACAATATATAGATTACACTTTTATAAATATGAATAACATCTGAATATCACACTTATGAAAATGTATCCAATGATCAGTAATGGGTAATATTACAAGATCAGCAATCTCTTTAATCAATTGGGAGCAGGAGTAGGAAGAATCATGTAGTAGAGAATACTTTGTATGGTTCAAGGAAATGTGATGATAGGAAAGAATGCAACACAGAAATAAGACTTGATATGACTTAAATCAAAAGACAATATGATCCCTCTTTCCCTCTGTTACTACTCACTCCCCCCTAGTACGCAATATAGGGATATGGAATGAGGGTACACAGGTTTCAGGAATAACAATCAACAACTGCAGTTTCAATCTCGATTCCCCTCAGCAAGCTTAAAGAAAACAGTAATGATTTTAAAACAGGTCAATTGCTTTTAAATGTGGTTGAATTGAATGTGAAAAATGCTAAAAATGATTTTAATTCGCTAAATTGAATTCAGAACAAGTGAGGGTTGCTTTGGATAACTTCAGGGAAAAACTAGCAATGATTGTTGAATGGTTAGCAGATGGAAAACGAAATTCAGAAGTTGAAATCAAGAAATAGCTGATTTTACATGGAATGAAATTTAGCCAAAGGCAAATTCGCGGCAACTTTTCCGCGTGCGGGAAAGGCGATTACGGGAAGAAAATAAGGAATGTGGTTTTGTTTGGAAGCTGAGGATATTAGCTTCAAGATGACATTTAAATTTCGTTCCTAGCACATACGATTCAAAAGTTACAGAGGTTTTAGTAGAGGTCGATTTTTCTCAAAAGGAGTCAAGATTTCTAATGAAATTGCGATTTGAATTACAACAGGTTGGCATACACTAACAATTTTCACAGGATTAGATGGATGAGAACGGATTCAGAATGGACAAAAGAGATTCTACAATGCAGTCTGGATATGCTGGAATGGGTTGGATGGATTACTTTAAACTAAGAGATGACTATGGACAGTTCTAGGCTAAATACTCACAACTTTGGTTTAAAATGGAATGGACCTGTCAAAGATCTGGTCAAGGGTTTGGACTTCATTCGCCATCGGACAAGATCAGGGCACTGGGACTCTGCTTTCAGAAAGGCACTCTGGTCTGCACGGCCTCTTGGACTGGATCTGATGGGTTCTGGGTTACAGCTCTGCTGGATGGGTCTGGATCTTGGGTTCTAGCACGGGTTCTTGGCCACAAGCAAAACAGCTCAGCCAGGCTGTTGAATGGTTTAGTTAGGCCCTGTGGAAGTTTGGGGTTAGAATCAGTTTGCAAAAGATTCTAAAGGCCTGCTGAAAAGGGTTCAGCATTTTTGATTAGGCCTCTGCTTCGGGGTTGTAGAGTCTGGTTCTGGAGTCTGGATCTTCCTGCAGGGTGCTTCGTCAGTGGATCAGTTGGTGAGAGAAAAAGTGTGTGTGCTCTGGGTCCTCAACAGTCCCTATTTATCCATTTTCCAAAGTGGGTGGGGAGGCTGATACACAATGCCCAACCCTCTAAGGATCTGATAGGTCAGAGAATTCCCCCTCTCCTGATTGGAGAAAGGAACAGTGTGTCATGATAGGTCATCATGTGTCAGAGTGATGCTGCCATTTACAATCTAGAGAAGAACCTCCCCATTGCTTTTACTTAGAAAATCTATTTTTCCCAAAAAAACATATTTTCAATATGCACAACTTGTTAATAATACATATACACATCACAGATTGCCTAAGGTACGTTTCTGTCAAGATTGTATCTTCCTACGAGTTTTGGTTCATGAATGACCATTTTTTGTGCTTTTGGTTGGTTACACATTTTCGAATCTGTACATTTTTTTATATATACATGCAAATACCCTCTGGGCATATTCCTGTAATTTTTCATGTTCCTAGCATTATCACAATAGCTACAATATTACAAATTGCGTGGTTCAGTCTCTGAATGTTGCACAGATACCAGATTAGTTTTAAACTGTGAGTGAATTTTTCATTTTAATAATCTCTAAGTTTCATATTTTTGTTAGTTTGGTACAATATTTTATAAGTATTTTCCTTAAACATATATTTAGTCCAATTTCAAATCCAAATGTTCAGTCAGAAAGTCACATGGCTTGTCTTCCTGCCAGGGCAGTTGATGTCAGTCATACACGAATTAGCATTTCCATTCAGTTCAAGGACTCCATTGTCTCTTTCCCAGAACAGCAGAGGAAGTCTACTCCCCTTCTCATTAGCATCTCAATGCGATATCCTCTCCTTTTGGTGGGAAGGAACAGGGTGGGGTGTTCTCAGGGGAAGAAAGCCTCTTTGAAGTGTTAGCTGATTCAGGTTATTTTATGGTCAATTGTGACATAGCTCCTTGTGCAAAATTACAGTTACAAATTTAAAATAAGCAAACATCAGGCCGATTCATGGAATTAATGTGCGCTGAAATTTTTAGTGCAAGCGTGCGAAAGCGTGCGATTCGCAGTGCCAGTGCAAAAATCGCAGCGAAACCAGTGCACAGCGATTCATGGAAGTCCGTGCGCGTGTAAATCCCAGGATGTGCGCCAAAATTCTGCGTTGCGCACGCTGGCGTACACATCTCCAAACAGCGTGCGCTACGCGCACAATGAAATCGCACATAGTGCGGCACACACAACGAAGGTAGGAGGAACAGAGGGCGTGACACGCGGAATGGGGAACAACGCGTGAAAATGTGGGCATCACGAGGGAAGTACATTAGGCAAATGCACGGAACGCCCAAACGCACGTTCAAAACACGTATTCATGGGTTCGAACGGGGCTAATGCGTGCGCCAAAAAAGACGTGCTAATCCGGAAACACGTACGCCAGCAGGAAGCAGGCGTACGTGGACCCGCGCAGCATAAAAGTGAGCGCAAACAACAAACAAGCTCAGATGCCAGGATGAATATACCGTTGCTAGCAGCAGTGGTCGTGGGATACCGCAGGAGGAGGAGGATAGTCAGGCCCAGAATTTTCACACCCAGAACCAGCCTTTTTAGGATGCCTGATGACCAGGTGTATGGGAGGTACAGGTTTCCACCTCACACAATACTCAACCTGGTCAGTGAGTGGGAGGATGACCTGACATCACCCACCCTGTGCTCCCAAGCACGCAGCCCCCTGGAGAAGGTCCTCAATGTACTGCACTTCTTGGCCAGTGGATCATTTCAGCGGACAAGTGCTATAGTGGGGGGTGTCACAGGCCACGCAGTCATGCTGCCTAAACCAGGTCTTGGCCATCATGACTGCACGCCCATCAGTCCGCAGGCACATATACCTGCCCAGAACACCTGCAGAAAGGCAGGCTGCCGTCCAGGATTTCTACGGGGTGACACAATTTCTCAAAGTCCTAGGTGCCATTGATTGAACCCATGTGGCTCTACGTCCCCCCAGGGCATCAGAGCACATCTATAGAAACCGCAAGCACTGGCATTCCATCAACGTCCAGGTAGTATTTGATGCCAAGGGAATCATCACCTCAGTATATGCCAACTATCCAGGGTCCACCCACGACAGTTTTATTTACAGAATGTCAACCCTAAACCGGGACCTAGAAGCTGGGCGGCATGTCGATACATGGCTGCTCGGTGAGTATAAATGCCACAGCACATGCATGCATGTCAGATACTGAGTAATGTCACAACCCCATTAATGATACCCATCACCACCTCCCCAGGGGACAGTGCCTACCATCTGAGCACCCACATGATGACGCCAATTCTGAACCCCACCACGTCACCCGAGGTAAGATACAACACAGCCCATATTGCAACCCGGGGCATAGTGGAGCGCACATTCGGAGTGCTCAAGTCACGCTTTCGCTCCCTTGACCGTTCTGGCAGGCAGCTGTTATACGCTCCCCCAGTAGTGTGCAGCATCATAGTGGCAGCATGTGTCCTGCACAACGTTGCAGCACGCTGGGGCCTGCCCGTGGACATGGTGGTGCCCCCACATCCCCAACCACATGCATGCCCGCTGCGCATGGGAGGGGAAAGGGCACGGGGTGATGCAGCCCGTACGCAGCTTGTGGCTAATTACTTCACCTAAAATCACACCACTGTGGAGTGCACACAGCCTGGCACATACCATCTGACAATCAATAATGATGACATAAGGGACAGTCAACTGTCACAACCATACCAGCCTGAGATTGGTCACCTGGAAGTGTTACATTGTGTGCATCCCTACCTACACAAACACCACCAATGCTGTGTCAACAAAATACACACTTCTATGCTGCTAAATTAATTACCCCTTTGCAAAATACAACATGACAACAGTGCCATGTCACCCAACCCCTCCCCAGCACCGCCACCCAACACACCATGGCATGTCATACTAAGTGAGAGCAAACAAAGCAATTCCCAAAACATGACACAAGTGTCACAAAGTACAGTGTCCCTAATGGAAACTGGCCACACACAATATGCTCCCAGTAATGTAGAACTAACAACACACATGACCAAATACTTACCAACAATACAATGCAGCTACACAACCTCAAACATAGCATAAACATGACAGTACTAAGTTAAAGTAGTGGTAGTCTTACAACCTGATTATGCCAGCACATCGACCACTTCCAACTGTACAGTGCTGCTGCCACGTAAATGTGTAAGTGCACTGCTTACAACATGAACTCCATCTCCAAAGTAGACGGCCTTGTGAAGACATGAGAAATGAACCTGCAAATTAGGTGGAAGACATGAATGCACAAGCACATATCAATACACCATGCAGTGTACAATACAACAATATCCACTAGGAATGTATACACAGTATTGACTACAGACTGCCCACACAGCTCATGTGAGTCCAACGTCACTGTGTAAGTCGCTGTCACTTGGGCACACCCTTTGCAAGCCCATGGAAACGGGAAGCAGGAGGGGTGTGTGTCTCACGAACCCAAGCATCTAACCCAAACTCAGGACAAGCCTGCATGTGCCCAGACGGAATACAGTGGATGCCTATGGGAGCCACACAAGGCAACACACTGTAAAAAAAAAAAAAATCAAAAATGGCCATGTGGGGGCTGGGGGGAGGGGCACCCAGGAGGTCCGAGGACAGGGTGCGCACCAACAGCCAACTGTGTGGATGTTGGGAAAAAAAACACCTCCAGGGGCTCATGGCCTGCACGGCTATGCCAATGTGGGAGATCTGCTGCTGTCGCTCTCATCACCCTCTGCTGCTGCCACAGTAGGTGGTGGTGCTATGGGAGGCAGCCCACACAAAGCCCTGGTATGGTCCTCCATGGCAGCAAGCATGCGGGTGTGGAAGGTCTCGTTCTGGAGGATTATAGTGCGGAGTTCCCCATGCACCACCTGACGTGATGCCCGGATCTCCTCCCGAGTTGCCTGCATCTCAGCTGAGAGCAAACATGTGAGCCGCTCCAGCTGCTGTTCTGTCCTCAAGTTAGTGGAAGCCTCAAGGTCTACAAGAGTCTCCCTGAGGTGATGGAGTTCTACCCTCAGGGCTTCCCTGTGGCCCTGGGACTCTATTGATATCGATTGGCGTAGAGTCTCCAGTGCCGCCCGTCTGTCCCTGTTGGACGCCAACATGTCCTCCCTGTGTGATTGCCAAATGGAGTCTGTTGCCTGGTGTAGTTGCTCCATCTGCCTTTCAGGGGGGACAATGGAAGTGGGCGCCCTATCCATTGCTTGAGCCATCATCTCAACTGATGCTGCTTGTTGGGTTGCCATACCGTACATGGATTGTTCCCATGCGGCATTGCCTGGTGACGTACGGCCACCGCGTCGGCGGGGACCACACCTGCTTGGGGCAAGGCGATCTGCGCCTTGCTGTGCTGGCACTGCCTGAGGCTGCAGGACTGCATTCCCCCTCTGATCTGCTTGCCTAGGAACAGGATCAGATGTTGTGGAGTGTGACCCTGCATCCGTAACTGCCAAAGGCGGACTTACCAACACTGACATCCCCATAGAGGGTTCTACCCATGGTGCAGGTGGGTTGAACAGAACAGAATCTCTGCCAGAAACACTTACCTGTGACGCCACATAGGTCTCATCATCCGAATCGGCACCTGAATAGAGGTCTGGGGAGGTGCACCCAGAGACACCCCTGGACAGAATGGTCTGCAGCAAGATTGGGTTCTCACATAGCCATGGTACATTCCACAAGTACATCCATATGCCAGTGAATGAATACTGTCAGCCATCTATGTGAGATGGACATGATGAGATGAAAAATGCTACATAGTGTGTACAAAAATACAGTGATTGCAGGCTGATGTACACATCAATGGTTGTGCACTTCAACAGGACAGGAAACAACTATCATGTTCCACATTCAAACATGCCCCAAAAAAGTATTTGATCAGGCAAATACTCTATCAGCCTGAATGGTCAAATCATTCACCTAACAAGGTAACACATGTGGGCTAATGTGGGGTTCATCAATCACAGAAGCATGTCACAAATGTGACAATAGGGCTTCGGAATGCATAGCAAAAGTGGGAGAATTGAAACAATCAGCCTGAACGAACACTGAAAAATACAAACAATGTTGTTGCAAGATGCCACTTCAAAGGCAACTGCCGTAATGTTGCGCTAAATTACTAATGTGGGCAGAAGGGATACTGTCACACCCAAATCCAAGGCCGCTGAATGTTTTGGGTGAAGCACATGGGGGACCCATACCACTCAGGCACACACACCCTCACCTGGCACTCAATCAGAACCCTTCACCCAAACAACATACACATGCATTACACACACATGCATGGGCACTCGCCGGACAATGCATCATAGTCAGGTAATTCTCCCACACCTTGGATCTGTTCCTCTGTGATGAAGGCCCCAGCAACAGACTCATGTTCAGTGAGTTTGTTGTCCTCTTGTAGAGACCCACCGCCAGTCACCAGAGTAGCGGCATGATTTGAGGCCAGCTTGTTCTTTGCTCTGCGTTTCAGGTCATTCCACCGCTTGTAGCAATCATCAGCTGTGCGCCTCACAAATCCAAGGGCACTTATGCGGTCCACGATGGTCTGCCAGTGTGCCCTACGTTGACCAGGTGTGGTCTTGCACCCTGCAGTCACCACCATTTTGCGGCTATGTGCTGACACATAGGCCACAAGTGCATCAAGTTCCGGATCATTAAAGCAAGGCTTCCTTGAGGTACCAGAGTGTGTAGCTGTGTCTGGGGTCTCAGCCTGTCGTGCCAGAGCACCCTTTTTCCTCTTATTTAAAGGTGGAGCAGAGCCAGAGTGGCTTACGCCGCTCTGGTCAGTAGTGGCAGAATCACTGGTGCTCTGGGTAGTAGGAGTGTGGGAATGCACAATGACCATAGGTCTTGATGCAGGCATTGGTTGCAGGGTAATGTTGGCAGGGGGAACGTCAGTTTGATGGACCTGGACTGACACTGTCCTGGCTGGGAGAGTCAGAGCTGGGGTGGATGGAGCTGCAGCTGCCCCTGCAGCCTCCCCACCGTGCATACTTGGAGCAGCAGATGACATATGATATGTTATGATATGATAGATATGATATGATAGTTTGATATATGATATGATAGTTTTTTTATATAGTGCCTATACACAATGTGTTTCAAAGCGCTTCAAGGCAAGGGAGGGAACAAGGGAAAATACAACCACATTCTTACAGGCCATGAACAGTAAGGATGTGAAATTAACTATCGTACTCGGCCTGACGACATTTCAGATAGTGCAAGAGCTAAGACATAGATAAGGAAGGGAGGGGGAGAGTGGGAAGGAAATGGAAACAGACAGGCGACTACCGTACTAGGCCTGATGACATTTCTGGTAGAGCCGGAGAAAAACAAAAGGTTAGGGAGAGGGGTGCAGAAAGGGAGGGGAGGAACAAAACAAGTGACTATCATACTAGGCCTAGATCCACGTGGCTTGGTGACAACAACTTGCACCACCACACGTGGCCTAGACTTGCTGACCTGGAAGTCAGCCAGGGAGTCATCTCATGCCAGGTCAGGTGCCACAATGGGCTGGTCCAACAGGGGCTGAGCTGGGATGGTGTCAGCCACGTTTCCCTCAACCATGGGGTGGAGCATGGGTGTCCCTGATTGTTCCTCCACACATGGGGGTATAGGGGCACCTTGCAAATCTTGGCCACACCCCCTACCACACCCACCATGCCCACCTATTGATGGTCGGCCACCTTTGCCTCCCTTACCGCTTGGTCGCCTCCCAACCATGGCACTGATGTTGTTGTGCGTATGGGAGTTGCAGTAAACTATTGTCCTGGGTAATTGGGGGTCAAAGGGGTAGGATATCAGATGGAATTCGTACCCTACTGCTCTAACAAGGCTGTCTGTGACCCCTGGAGGACGATGACGGGTCACGCAACGCACAGGCAGCCCAAAATCAAAAATTAACGTGCACGCAACCCCTCGTAGACCACATGCGTGAAAAAATGAACCTGCACTACGCTGTGGCACCCAGAAACACAAAACTAAGCGTACACGTAATACACGCAGCCTACAATTACCTCTGAAGGGGAAAGCGACACACAGGGCAAGCACAGTTGCTAAGTATGTGCGGAACTCACCGTCTGCCTGGAAAAAGAACGTGAAAAATACGCGCGTGTGCGCGTTGGCAACACCCCCGCCAAAAGAAGAATTGTACGCTGTCTGAGGAGACAGGACAATAGGAGAAGTGAACTCTGTTTGAGGAAACAGGCCCAACAAAAATTCAGAAAAGAGCTGTCGGAGGTAACAAACGCTGTGAAGTAATCGTGTGTGAACCGACAAGAAGTACAGATTTCACCCACTTGCTCTCCACGAAAAGCACGTACAAGGAAATGACGTCCTACACGTAGCTTTTAAACTGGCCCACACATACACGTCAGATACGCGTGTACGCGGGCGCTTTCATCCAATTACACATGATGACACTCGGATGTGCAGTTCTTCCACGTGTGCTCTGTCATCACGTGCTATGAGGGAAACGCCCACGCGCATAATGTAACTTCCGCGCTTACGCGCTAAGGTCCTTTGGTCCAATGAAATTGCATGCGTGTGCTGACGTGCTTCCGCGCTAAGGCCCTTTCCTCGAATTACACACTGCCATGCAATTTTTTCACGTGCCAAATCACTCTGTATCAAGCTGGCCACGCGAAAACAAACAGAAGACCACGCTCCTGCCCAGAAGGCCGAATTCCTGCCCCCCAGAGCCCCGAGCACGCTCCCACCTGCCATCTGCTGCTGCCTGACTGCATGCTGCCCACGTGCCCTGCCATTTGCTGCCTGCACGTCAGCCAGGGGTGTAGTTGCTGTGACCACCCCTGCTAGAACCGAAGACTCCCGACTGGGATTCCATCGATCCACAGCCCAGCCCCAGGACCCAGTTGCCCACCCACCACTGCCTCTGGGGTTGCCATGTCCAGCACAACACCATCTGGCAGTATAGGCAACCTCCAGCCAGAGAGGCAGAGGGCCACCAGCTTCACTGCCACCGAAGTTGGTGTCCTGGTGGAGCAAGTCCTGGGGCAGTATGATGCCCTCTTTGGAGGTTTGCGCGCCGACAATGAAGGACGGACCAGGATCTGGATGGACATCGTGACTGCTATCAACACGGAGGGTGTGGCAGTCCGCGACTTACATCATGTCAAGAAGCGCTGGGAGGACTTCAGGTCCAGGACCCTCAACAAGGCCCGGCGCCTCGCTAAGGCAGCGGATGCCAAGGGGCGCCGGGGCCAGCTGTTGAACCATCAAATGAGGGTCCTGGAACGCATATGCCCAGCACTCTACGTCCAGATCATTGAGAGGCAGACCCGTCTGGAGTCGAGCGGTAAGTGTACATGCATGTTGATAGTACACTGTGCGTGTCGTGGTGTGCCAGTAATGTGCAGGTTGCACATGTGTTTATGTAGGGCCATGTAGGGATGTGTATGAACATGGGCGTGAGGCTGCCACATGTAAGTCCTCTCAGTTGTGAGACACATTGATGGTGTATGTGTTGGTAAGCATGCTGGGCAAATGCAGGTGTGGGAGCACACATGTTTGAATTTCTGTGTATGTACATTGGCATGGTTGTGGCATGGATGGTGGTTCATAATGCATGTATCTGCACTGTGTACATGTGCATGTATGTGTATCTGACAAGTGTGAAACTGTGATGCAACATGGATGCATGTGACACTGATATGTAGATGGATGAATGGCAGATGTGACATGTATGGCGCTCTCATCACTGCAACAGTTGGAGGAGATGTAGACATGCATGTAAGTGTGGTGGCGTGTGTGCATGTCTAGTGCACTCCTTGTGTTTCATGTGATGTCAGGCTCACCTTTGGCTGTTCATGTTGTTGTATGTGTATGGATGGTGCTGCGTGGTGCAATATTGCTGTTGAAATGTTCATGTGTGTGAGTTAAAATGACATGTGTGTCGTGGAGTGTGATGCCGTGTCTGTAGTTAAACAATGCCACTCATGTGCAACTGTCATGTGTGTATCAGTCCATTGTACAGTGCCCTGATGCCTGTGTTTTATCTCTCCCTGTCTGCAGCGTCAACTGAAGAAGAGGGCGGAGAGGGTGCTGTGGAGCACAGCGGCAGGGATCATCCCGCCAGCCGGAGACGCAAGGCCCGGCTCCCCTCCCAGGTTGCCATCTTGTCGGGGAGTGAGGAGTCCTGTGCCGCATCCCAGGCCGCAGCTGCTGAGGGAAGGTCCAAGAGGCGGAGGTCGGAGTTGGACTCCTCGGCAGCTGAAGGGGCAGCTGAGACCCCACAGGGTGCGACGGAGGAAGATGGCACAGAGTCATCCAGGTTGGTGGGGGGTTTGATGGGGGAGGAGGCCGTGCAAGGGACAGACACGGGGTCTGGTGGTGGGGATTCCGCTAGTGGTGCAGTGCAGGGGCAGGGACAGGGGGCAGCACAGGCCACCGCGGAGGTGCCTGTGTGTAATCGTGTCCCCGATCCTGTGACTGCATCACCCCGCACCAGCAGGGATGCCTATGTCCAGACCCGTTTTCAGGGAGGGGATTCCCTTACAACAACTGGCCTTCCTTTCCCTGTGGACGTGGCTATCCGGGACCGGGTTGAGCCTGTCCTGGGTGGGGTGGCGTTGCATCAACGGGCCATGCGAGGTGACCTGCAGTCTTTTCATGAGGAGACTGCACGTCTTCTCGAGTGGCTCGTTGACTGCGTTGACCTACTGTGACAGCTCACCATGGCCGGATTCCTCCGTTTTCTGGACCTTGTTCTGACCCCCTCCTCAACTGAACCCCCTATGCCCCAGTCATCCTCCATGCCATCTTCCCACCCATGTATCACCTGGGTACCCTGTGGAGCTGCCTCTGACCCTGCGGCCAGGCTGGTGGAGGACACATCCCTGCCACAGTCGGGAGTCGGACGTCCAGCAGGGGTGACCACCTCAACAACTGCACCCCAGCCGGAGGAGGATGTGCAGGCAGCAAGAGCCAGGGCACAGGCAGAGGCACAGCAGCAGCAGCAACAAGTTGGGAGTCATCATGGCTCGGGCCTTTGACATCGGAGGGGCAGGCATCGGCCAGAGGACAGGAGGACCCAGCACTGGAAGTGTCTTCCGGGTGGCAGCGGTTAGGCCATGCTATAGATGCGGAGAGGCAGCGGGCAGAAGAGGCACGGCTCACGATGGTCAGGGTGGAGAACTCCATGCGGAGGGCCCTGAGGCGGGCCAAGTGCCTCGAGGCAATTTGCAGGGAGTTGGAAGAGAACATGTCGTCATCCCTGCGAACCCTCGGGGCCATGGAAGAGGACAGCCTCCAGGACATTGAGCAGGAGTTTGATGATGCCCTGGCCCGGGACATCCAAAAGTGTGCCATCGGACTAGCCCGCTGCCCTTGTAAATAGTTTTTAGAGTTAGGTTTCCTTTTCGTTTTCCTTTTATTTGTGGTCAATGGACAATGCCACACAAATTTGTATACAGTTCTATTTTTAGGTCGTTTGTTAGGTAGGTTTCATTTGTTTGGTTGGGATCATGGACCCTTTACATCCTTGAACAATGGATTGTATATAATTGTATATAGTTTCATCATGTATTTTTTTTGCATTATGGACATGGAGCAATGGATTTTTTTTTTCAGGACAATGGATTGTAAATAGTTGGACTATGGATTGATTTCTCTTTTTTTTATTATGAACATGAAGCAATGGAGATTTTTTTTTTACATTTCCTTTGGATTGATTTACGTTGTTGGAGGGTGACTTTGGACTGTTTTTCTTTCAAATTCTTTTGGATTGCTTATCATTTTCATTCAATCATCTTTTTCACATGTTTTTCATTTCATGTTTCATATTTTGGTATGCTTTCATTTCATTTTTGATTTCATGTACATAATACATTTTCATTTTTTAGTTCCATGTGTGGGATTCGCTCATTGGGTTGATGCATGTGAAAATGTGGGTTTACACAAGCAATGCCAACCAGTGTATGTGTGTGACAAACATGTGTTGATGTACATAGTTGACTTTTGGTTTGTGTCATGAGATCGGCATTTCACTGCTGGTGCGTGGGGGTGCAGGGGGACATGAGTGGGGGCCTGCTGGTTGGTGCACCTCAGTGCTGGGGGGTGGGGGTGCAGGGGGACATGAGTGGGGGCCTGCTGGCAGGTGCCCCACAGTGCTGGGGGGGTGGGGGTGCAGGGGGACATGAGTGGGGGCCTGCTGGCAGGTGCCCCTCAGTGCTGGGGGGTGGGGGTGGGGGTGCAGGGGGACATGAGTGGGACATGAGTGGGGGCCTGCTGGAAGGTGCCCCACAGTGCTGGGGGGTGGGGGTGCAGGGGGACATGAGTGGGACATGAGTGGGGGTCTGCTGGCAGGTGCCCCACAGTGCTGGGGTGTGGGGGTGCAGGGGGACATGAGTGGGACATGAGTGGGGGCCTGCTGGCAGGTGCCCCTCAGTGCTGGGGGGTGGGGGTACAGGGTGACATGAGTGGGACATGAGTGGGGGCCTGCTGGCAGGTGCCCCACAGTGCTGGGGGTGGGGGTGCAGGGGGACATGAGTGGGGTCCTGCTGGCAGGTGCCCCTCAGTGCTAGGGTGTGGGGGTGCAGGGGGACATGAGTGGGACATGAGTGGGGGCCTGCTGGCAGGTGCCCCACAGTGCTGGAGGGTGGGGGTGCAGGGGGACATGAGTGGGGGCCTGCTGGCAGGTGCCCCTCAGTGCTGGGGGGTGGGAGTGCAGGGGGACATGGGTGGGACATGAGTGGGGGCCTGCTGGCAGGTGCCCCACAATGCTGGGGGGTGGGGTGCAAAGGGTCATGAGTGGGGGCCTGCTGGAAGGTGCCCCACAGTGCTGGGGGGTGGGGGTGCAGGGGGACATGAGTGGGGGCCTGCTGGCAGGTGCCCCTCAGTGCTGGGGGGTGGGGGTGCAGGGGGACATGAGTGGGGTCCTGCTGGCAGGTGCCCCTCAGTGCTGGGGTGTGAGGGTGCAGGGGGACATGAGTGGGACATGAGTGGGGGCCTGCTGGCAGGTGCCCCACAGTGCTGGGGTATGGGGGTGCAGGGGGACATGAGTGGGACATGAGTGGGGGCCTGCTGGTAGGTGCCCCTCAGTGCTGGGGGGTGGGGGTGCAGGGTGACATGAGTGGGACATGAGTAGGGGCCTGCTGGCAGGTGCCCCACAGTGCTGGGGGTGGGGGTGCAGGGGGACATGAGTGGGGTCCTGCTGGCAGGTGCCCCTCAGTGCTGGGGTGTGTGGGTGCAGGGGGACATGAGTGGGACATGAGTGTGGGCCTGCTGGCAGGTGCCCCACAGTGCTGAGGGGTGGGGGTGCAGGGGGACATGAGTGGGGGCCTGCTGGCAGGTGCCCCTCAGTGCTGGGGGGTGGGAGTGCAGGGGGACATGAGTGGGACATGAGTGGGGGCCTGCTGGCAAGTGCCCCACAATGCTGGGGGTGGGGGTGCAAGGGGACATGATTGGGGGCCTGCTGGCAGTTGCCCATCAGTGCTGGGGGTGGGGGTGCAGGGGGACATGAGTGGGACATGAGTGGGGGCCTGCTGGCAGGTGCCCCACAGTGCTGGGGGGTGGGGGTGCAGCGGAACATGAGTGGGGGCCTGCTGGAAGATTCCCCTCAGTGCTGGGGGGTGGAGGTGCAGGGGGACATGAGTGGGACATGTGTGGGGGCCTGCTGGCAGGTGCCCCTCATTGCTGGGGGTGGGGATGCAAGGGGACATGAGTTGGTGATCAGTAGTGCAAGGTCTCTCTCTCTTTGGGCTATCTGCAGCTTGCTCCCTGCATACCCAGACCTCTCACCACTGCTCTCCATCATGCATTACTCCTCCCTATCCACGTCACCACACACCACTCTCAACCACTGCATCACCATTCCTCCTGAACACCCTCTTAGGCGCTACAGACTAAGAACCCGCACCAAACCCTCATTTTTGCTCCGCAGCTCCCCTCCGTCGACCCACAATAGGAAACAAAAGCTTAGCTATCGCACCCACACAACATCTTTACGCTCACACCCTCCAGCCCACCCACATGCCCACCTCCATATGCTCATTCATGCACCCATCCCTCCATCACTCACAAGTGCTCCCACCCCCTCGCTCTCACCGAACACCAGCGTTCATGATCCACCACCTACCAACCGCACCCTAAAATGGGCACTCATCAACGCACGCTCCATCCATGCCCATGCCATAGAGATCAATGACCTCATCACCACACACAAACTAGACATATTAGCAGTATCCGAAACTTGGCTCCTTGAGGCATACAACTCATTCATACACCTTGCCCTCCCCCAGGATTACTCCATCCTTAGGAAGGACCGCAAAACCTCTAAAGGAGGGGGCGTCACCCTCATCTATAGAAACTCACTGGCCATTAGGCAATGTAACCAACATTGGGACAACTACGCTGACCTTCTCTACGCCAAATTAGGTCTTTCCCCTAATTGCACCATCAACCTCTTAGTCACATACAGACCACCAGGCTCTCCTACGGACGTCCAAAAGCATCTCCTCCAAATCATTAGCAATAACCTGAAAAGCACCACCAAAACCATTCTACTTAGTGACCTTAACCTTGGCTTAGATGACCCTAAGGACAAATCTGCCACCCACTTGGCCAACGATCTTTCCAACATGGGGTTCATCCACAAAATCACCAAACCTACTCACTGCAAAGGCCGGTCCATCGACTGGGTAGGAGATCATAACTGTTCATCAACCATCACCTGCATCTCAGTCCTCCCCTGGATAGATCACCATCTCATCCAATTCTCCATCCGCACCACATCCACCCGTAAAACCCTTACTAATGCACCCCCAGCCAAAGTCAGAAGCTCCAAAAAGCTCACAGCGACCAATCACGCTCCTCTTCTCGATATCCCTGAACTCAAGCATCCCTTTACCCAAGATCCCAACTCTCTCGCTAACTCTACAACAACGCCCTCACCCAAGCCATTGACTCTATTGCCCCGATGGAAGACAAAAAAGGAAAAAAATCCATGCACTCCAACTCTTGGTTCTCAGAAGAACTATCTGTCCTGCGCACCTTGAAGCGTAAAGCCCTATCCAACTGGCAGTCTACGCCCAGCCTATCCTCTCTCAACGAGTTCAGAGAAATCTCACAGACATATAAAAATGCCATATTCGAAGCTAAATCCGAATAATGCAATCAAAGAATAACCAAATCCAACTCCAAAACTAGAGAAATATTCTCTATCTTCAAAGAACTCACCACTCCCGAATCCAGCCCAGACAAAATCATCTAGGATGAAGCTTGGTGCACAGGCATCCAGACAGCCCTCCTAAATAAAGTTAAAACGCTTCAAGACAAAATTGCATCCCAACGTAAAGCACTCAATACCTCCGCCATGCCCCCTCTCTCCCCCTCACAACCCTCACCCACAAATACCCCTATTTGCCTTTAGAGAAGTCACAGAACTAGAAACCGCCGCCCTACTCAAAAACAACAAACCCTCCACCTGCAAGGGGGACATATGCCCTCCCACTATCATCAAAGAGTGCTCACAAGCCCTCACCCCCATCATCACAGCTTTCATCTATGCCTCCTTCTCCTCAGGAACCGTACCTCATTGCCTAAAAGAAGCCTTGGTTCGCCCACTCTTAAAAAAACCCACCTTAGATCCCACCTCCCCCAGCAACTATCGCCCCATCACCACTGTCCCCTTCCTCCTCAAAATCCTTGATAAAGCAGCCCACAATCTAATTCAGCAATACATAGAGACCCATGCTATCCTAGGCAGAAGACAATCGGGCTTTCGCAAAGGCCACGGGACCGAAACTGCCCTACTAGATTTAAAAAATCAAATCACCAAAATAATGGACACAGGCAAACCTGCTCTCCTCCTGCTACTCGACCTCTCTGCAGCATTTGACTTAGTGTACCATGACATCCTCACATCTCACCTCTTCAATGCAGCCCACTTCTCCCTTAAAGCTACCTCTTGGATCACATCCTTTCTAGAAGGTCGAGCCATGAAGGTGTATTCTAACCAGGCCAATGCTCCTCCGACCACCATAAGTTGTGGAGTCCCACAAGAGTCATGCACTGCTCCGACTCTATACAACCTCTTCACTAAACCCCTCTTTGACGTACTGGACTCCATCGGCATAGCTTACACAAACTATGCCGATGACACTCAAGTCCTCCTCCCCCTCACTGGAGACTACGCCCGAGACACAGAAGCCCTCCTCAACATTTACTCCGCGATCCAAGCATGGATGGCGATCAATGGCCTCTGCCATAACGGAGACAAAACAGAGATCATCATCATGGCCCCAGCGAAATCCTAGCCAAACTCAGCCAAGACTACTCACACCTAAACATTGACAACACCAACATACCTGTATCCACTGCTGTGAAGACCCTAGGAGTATACTTAGACGCTACTCTCTCCATGACAAGACAAGTCAACGCCATCTCCTCCTCCTCCGCGCTGACCACCAAACTCATTTTCACCATAAAACCCTATCTCACCTCTCCCAACTGCCTCTCCATTGCTAGAGCCACCATAGGAGCCAGGCTAGACTATTGCAACACCCTCTTAGCCTGCACCTCAACTAAAAATCTAAACAAGCTCCAAACAGTGCAAAACAATGCGCTCCACGCTGCCCTGCACATCCCCGTATTCGACCATGTGTCGCAGGCCAGAAGAAACGCTCACTGGCACCCAGTTAAAGAAAGAATTAACTTCAAAGTACTCTCCCTTACACATAAATGCATCAATCATACCGCTCCCTCCTACCTAGCAGAAACAATCATCAGGAAATCCTCCCTTCGTCCTATAAGAATCCCCCATGACAACCAACTGAATAGGGTTGTCAAATACAGGTGCCTTGCTGTAGCACGTATGCACTTTAGTCCTGAATAGGATTGTCAAATATAGGTGCCCTGCTGTAGCACGTATGCATTTTAGCTCTGAATAGGATTGTCAAATACAGGTGCCTTGCTGTAGCACGTATGCACTTTAGTCCTGAATAGGATTGTCAAATCTAGATGCCCTGCTGTAGCATGTATGCATTTTAGCCCTGAATAGGATTGTCAAATATAGGTGCCCTGCTGTAGCACGCATGCATTTTAGTCCTGAATAGGATTGTCAAATATAGGTGCCCTGCTGTAGCACGTATGCATTTTAGTCCTGAATAGGATTGTCAAATATAGGTGCCTTGCTGTAGCACGTATGCACTTTAGTCCTGAATAGGATTGTCAAATATAGGTGCCCTGCTGTAGCACATATGCATTTTAGTCCTGAATAGGATTGTCAAATATAGGTGCCCTTCTGTAACACGTATGCATTCTAGTCTTGAAAAAGATTGTCAAATCTAGGTGCCACCCTGCTATTGTCGCCCAACATGCGTTCATTGTGATGCCCTAGCCACTGCGTAGCCATTGTGATGCCCAAATCCAGCCACTGTGTAGCCATTGTGTTGCCCTAGCCATTGTGCAGCCGTTATATTGCCATTACCCAGCCATTGTGTAGCCACCGTGTTGCCCACACCTAGCCAGTGTGCTGCCTATACCTAGCCATTGTGTTACCACTGCCCATACCTAGCCACTGTGTTGACAGCCATTGTATGCTCTATAGAATGATCCCCACCTTCATCCTCCTGGTCACCGTTTGCTCCACAATGACAACAGCAAACCACCCACTGCAGTCTATGCCTACTGCAACATCAAACTCTGATGACGAACCCCGACCGACCAGCACCCCAGACACTAACCCAGACACTAACGCACAAACTATAAAGATAAAGATACCTATCACCCACCACCACATAACAAATATCCCATGCGATATCTTAAGTAGAAATGCAAAGCTACGATCAAGACTACCCAAAATCTATGAACCCCCAGCCAGACTAGCCACCAAACCTAGCAATACAAGAGACCACCAACGCAATGCCCCCAAACTAGATACCTCCCCCACCAGAAGAGATTCCCACGCTAACAGTCCCATTAACAACCACCGCAAATCAAGCAACAGACCCACCAAAAAGGAAAGCCATGTCACCCCTGCAACACCCAAACCAAACATACTGCTGAAGGGTGCCCTCATTAATGCTAGATCATAAATAGCACATGCCACCGAAATTGCCGATCTCATCCAAATAGGCGATTATGACCTTCTAGCCATAACGGAAACCTGGCTTCACCAAGCAGCAGGACCCGCTTTGATGCTTGCCCTGCCCCCTAACTACAACATTCTCAGAGAGGACAGAACCAACTCTCGAGGAGGCGGCCTAGCCATCATCGCTAAAAACAACCTCGCTATAACAATAGAAACGCCCTCAATCCAATCACCAAATCTTGCGAATCCTTAACCGCCAAACTCTCAAAATCACCTTGTCAATCTATCAATATACACCTCATCTATAGGCCTCCAGGTCCCATTGGAACCTTTGAGGAGGACATCTCTATGATCCTCTCAAACAATCTAAAAAACTCATCGCAAGCCATCCTCCTGGGAGACTTGAACTTAGGTTTCAAAGACCACAAAGACTTGCAAGCGACTAACATCCGCAATGTCATCACAGAACTAGGATTTACCCAAAGAATCTCACAACGTACCCACGAAAAAGGTCGAACACTCGACTGGGTAGCCAATCACAATTGTAATGTAACAATTACCGATGTCTGCAAACAAATCTGGACAGATCATGCACTAATAACCTTCCTCATAAGTGAAAACACCACCCAACCCAAGGAAATTGTATTGCCCCCCCCCCCCCTACCAACCAGAAATAAAAAAAACATAACTGCAGACAAACTGCTACCACTTATCCTCCCAACTTTAAATTCCTTATCTGAATGTCATGATCTCTGCTTCCAAAAGATCAGGACTTGCCCGACTCCCTTGGAAGCAGACCCATAACCCCGGTTCCGAGTGCCAGCCAGTCCCAATTGGGACCTTTTGGACCCTGTCCTGGCGCCAGTGGCACCAGGCTCATAAAGATGCCCAGTCCCAGCGCTGGAAGCGCCGGGCTCATAATGCTTGGGTGGACTTACCTGCAGCAGACCATGCTGCTTACTTACCTGCCAGTTGAACCCCGGATCCTCTTCTGTTTGGGACTACTTTTCCTGTTGGGTGGGGCAGGAGCCACTCCCTAGGTTCAGAACACTGGAACTCTTCTGGAAAGCAGGAACTCTTTTCTTACCTAGGCGTGGCTGTGGAAGGAGACACCTAAGCACTACAGGAGGCTTTTTAAACCACACCCGATGGATGAATCTTGCTTTGTGTTATTCTGCATTCTCTGCAGCAGAACGCTCATCGTGTCTTCTGCTTCTGATCCTGGGCCTAAGGGAACAAAGGCTTACCATCCTGGAATCCAGTCTTCAGCAGCACCTGTAAAGACAAAGAAAGAACAGGTTAGCACTACGGTCTTCAGTGGCAGCGCATCTCTTACCTGGTCCATCGGCTGTCACCAACGCCTCGCGCTGCATTCCGGCATCTGAAAGACAAAGGCTTACCTACTCTTCGCACGCTCCGAGGCCTTCGGCGCTGCATCCCGCATCTGAAAGACAAAAGAAGGTGCGTTTAAAGACATTGGGCACCTTTATTACTCACGTGCCATTACTCCTTCCCACGCCGAATCCAGTGGGTATTCCAGCACCCTTCAGCTTCTCTAAAGCTCCGAACTTGTACCTGCAAGATAAAAGGGACAGTTAGTGCGCATCGTGAAGCAGGCTACAAGCGCTTACTTACGTGCTTCCAGGCGCTTCTATTCCTCAGGCGGGTTCGATCCTCAACTCTCATCAGCCCGCCATCCGCCATCGACGGAACCCTGCAAAACAATCATTACAAAAGACTTTTAAGACATTTGAAGTGCCCAGAACTTACCGTTCGTGCAGTTAACGACGGACAGCAGTCCTCTGAGGTCAAGAGGCCTGCACCCTTATCCAGTGAAGAAACTGGTTACGGCACCCTGCCCCGAGGCAGATGGATAGCTCGGCGTTCACTTACCTAAGGTGAGGGCGTTAACCTTTGGGGTTCTACAGGAGAAGAGAAAGGGAAGAGGAGAGAGGCACCCAATAACCCCAGTTCATTAATCCCATATTTTCTATCTGCAGACATCTTACTCTTCAAGTCAGACATACAGTGCACAGAGGTCCAGCCCAAAGAGACAACCGTGTGTTACACATCACCTTTGAAGATACGGCATTCACCCAGTCAAGACCGGCGCCTCTGCGGGAATCAGGTGAGCGTTACAGAACACAAAGCCTACCGCAAAACTCCCACCCAGGCGCTATGGAAACCTCGGATACCGACCAGCTAGCCCAGTTACTTGGGGAACTAAGAGCAGAAGTGCATGCAGCCCATCAGGAAACGAATGCTCTAAGAAAGGAACTGATTATTTCCAAGGAGCGAACAGACGATCTCGCTAGACAATTGCTACAGTCACAAGCCGGACAAACTCCGTTACCCGCATCAGGGGCAAATCTTCCTTCAACATCCTCTATGAACCCAGTGCAGATCAACCTACCTGGGAATGTACCTCTGGCTCCGCCCGAACGATTTTCTGGTGACCCAAAGAGGTTTGCAGTATTTATTAATCAGTGCCGGTTGCACTTCTTATGCCGGCCAGCAGCCTTTCCAACTGATCAAGCTAAGGTAGCTTTCATGCTTTCGTACCTTAGTGGCAATGCGGCAGACTGGTCGATCCCTCTAGTTAATCAAGATGATCCGGTTCTCCATGATTTTCAAGCTTTTCAGCTCAGTATGGAAAAACTGTTTGCAAGACATTCACAGGGGCAGGCCTTGGACAATGAGCTCCTTTCATTGCGACAGGGTAATCAAGACCTTTTGGCTTATATTGCGTCTTTCAACAGACTGATAGTGGAAACTCGATGGCCTGAGGACAAAAGGATTACGCTGTTTTATAGAGGTCTACGTGGAGAGCTCAAAGATGTGTTAGCCCAAGTAGTGAATCCCCCGCAAGACTGTTCGGACTATATTGACTTAGTCGTTCAAATTGACCACAGACTGCAGAACAGGAAGGCCGATCGTTCCAAGTTTGATGCTCGAGTATTTTCCAAACCACCAACTCCTACCAAAGGAGTAGACTCCGGGGAACCCATGCAAATAGGGGGCCTGAAAGGACCACTAACACAAAAGGAGCGGGAAAGCAGAAAACAGCTGCAATTATGCCTCTATTGCGGAAACTCGGGGCACTTTCTTCGAGACTGTCCGGTGAAACCAGCCAAGAAGGTAGGAGCTGCAGTTACCAGGGTCACAAACTCTGAGCAGGGAAACGACCTCGCCCGACAAGAATAGAGGTCCTCTTGCCGAGCGTTAAAACCAGTTCAGTGACCTCGCATTTCGTGATACCTATGGTCCTCATTAGCCCTGAACATCCGGATCGATTACATGCGATTGAAGCTTACGTCGACAGCGGTGCCATCGGCAATTATGTGGATCATGAAATGGTTTTGAGGATGAATCTGACTCTTTGTCCAAAGGCTGTAAAGGACGTCATTACTACGGTGGATGGTACGGAGATAGCCTCCGGACCAGTAACGCATACCACCCAAGAAGTGACGCTAGTAAGTCAAGATGGACACCATGAGAAGATCGTGTTCAATGTGATCAAGGCCCCTCAGTTCCAGATTATTCTAGGAATTCCTTGGTTAGAGAAGCACAATCCTCAGATCGATTGGCGAGCAAGAACGGTTCAGTTTCCAGAATGTGTCTCTACTTGTCACCCTCGACCTGGTGTTGCACTGGCAGCAATTTCCTCGGAGGCTCCCCAGTTACCTCCTGAATACCTAGAATTCCAAGATGTTTTCCGGAAGGATCAGGCTAACTCTCTACCTCCTCATAGGTCTTATGACTGCTGATACCTGGATCTACTCCTCCTTGTAGTAGAATTTATGCCCTCACCGAGCCTGAGAATCTTCACCTCCGACGATACCTGGATCAATACCTAGCGAATGGGTTTATTCGTCCTTCCAAGTCCCCTGCTTCCTCAGCTTTGTTTTTCGTTCCAAAAAAAGAAGGGGACCTTAGAACTTGTATAGATTATCGCGCCCTGAACCAGATCACCGTTAAGAATAGATATCCGTTACCTTTGATCCCTGAACTCCTGGACCAAGTCAGAAAAGCATGCATATATACAAAGCTGGATCTTAGAGGAGCCTACCACTTGGTACGAGTAAAAGAGGGCGATGAATGGAAGATGGCCTTCCGCACCAAGTATGGGCTATTTGAATATCAGGTCATGCCCTTCGGACTTTGCAATGCCCCGGCCGCCTTTCAATATTTTATGAACGATGTCCTCAGAGAGCTCATAGATGTGTGTGTTGTTGTTTACATTGACGACATCCTTGTTTATTCTTCATCGGAAACTGAACATCGGAAACACGTGAAAATGGTCCTCGAGAGATTGCGTCAACACAAACTTTTCGCTAAGTTGGAAAAATGTGTTTTCAACGTGACTGAAGTTGAATTCTTGGGATTCATATTATCACCTAGCGGAGTGCGTATGGATTCAAAGAAGGTCGATGCAATTCTCAAATGGCCATCGCCATCCTCCGTAAAAGGTGTTCAAACCATGTTAGGCTTTGCTAACTTTTACCGCAGGTTTATCCCCGAATTCTCTCGAATAGTCCAGCCCATCACCGCCTTGTTAAAGAAAAACAAACGTTTTGAATGGTCTACCGAGGCGGAACAAGCTTTCCAGAATTTGAAGACTAGATTTATCTCTGCACCGATCTTAAAACATCCTCGCCCAGAACTCCCCTACATCGTTGAAACTGATGCTTCGAGCCTTGCCATGGGGGCAGTTCTATCACAAAAGGACCCAGTAACCAATCAGTTGCATCCCGTGGCATTTTGGTCCCGCAAATTCTCGCCTCCTGAAATCAATTACACTATTACTGATAAGGAACTTCTAGCTATCAAGTCCGCCTTTAAGGCTTGGCGGCATTATCTTCTGGTGGCCCGACACACCGTTACTGTGATTACAGATCACCGAAACCTGCAATATTTGAAAACCGCAAAAGCTCAATCCTCTAGGCAACTCCGTTGGGCACTATTCTTTGCCGAGTTTGACTTCATAATTACCTATCGACCTGGTACAAAAAACGGTAAAGCTGATGCCCTTTCTCGGATGGGAGTGGAAGAACATTTGATCAATCCTAAACCTGTACCTATCATTCCCGAACAAAGAATTCTAGGTGTAATCGCCACACAATCCATAGAGGAAGTTAAGGATAAAGCCAGGCTACTGGTAACTCCAGCAGACATACAGAATTGGCATCTGCAGGGAAAGGACTTTACGGTGAAGGACAACCTATTATATTTCCAAGAACGGTTATACCTGCCCAGCACAGATTTACAGAAAAAGGTAATCTCTTGTTATCACGATTCTTTAATGGAAGGACATCCCGGTATGACCAAGACCTCGGAAAAGATCAAGCGCTACTTCTGGTGGCCGTCTTGGAAAAAAGATATCAGAGACTTTATAATGTCCTGTGGAGTATGCGCCCAAAACAAGAGTCAAAAGGAAAAACCAGCCGGCCTCTTACGCCCTATTGACATCCCGCCTCGCCCTTGGCATACGCTTTCTATGGACTTCATCACCGATCTACCTCCATGCTCCGGATACAACACGATCTTAGTAATCGTGTACCTATTCTCCAAGATGGCGCATTTCATTCCACTCAAAGGCTTACCAACAGCAGCAACTCTGGCCCGAGAATTTCTCGAAAACATCGTCCGACTGCACGGTTTTCCTTCAGTTCTAATTTCGGATCGAGGTAGTCAAATTATTTCTCATTTTTGGCGAAGTTGCTGTCGGTCGGCTCAAATTGATGTGAGACTTTCGACCAGCCACCACCCTCAAACCGACGGACAAACCGAGAGGACCAATCAAACTCTGGAACAGCATTTGCGCTGCATGCTACAACAAACTGAAAAAACTTGGAAAGATATCCTTTGGATAGCCGAATATGCCTATAATAACTCTGTCCACTCGGGAACTGGGAAGACCCCGTTTTTTCTTTTATACGGTAGTCACCCTCGAACCTCGGAGTTAGATCCACTCCAAGATCTTGGAACACCAGCAGTAGACCACCTGCATTCTACAATCACCCAAGCCTTTAAGGAAGCCGTTTCTCACCTTCAAAGGGCTAAAGAACAATACAAGAAAGGAGAAGACCAACATCGGAAGGAAGCCCCCCAATATCAAGTAGGAGATCAAGTCTGGTTATCCACCAAATATCTACCTCTAAAAGGACCACGCACATTCAACCCAAGATACCTTGGTCCCTATTCCATCACTACCATAGTAAATCCAGTAGCGGTCAAGTTGGACTTGCCCCCTCACATGAAGATACATCCGGTCTTCTACGTCTCTCTATTAAAACCCATGCAACCTCAAACCCGACTAACTACATCTCCAAAACCTATTCTAGTTGATGGAGAACTCGAGTTTGAAGTCAAAAGCATCCTGGATTCCAAGATCTCCAAATCTAAACTATTTTACCTGATTGACTGGAAAGGCTACGGTCCCCAAGAAAGATCCTGGGAACCTGCAGAATATGTCCACGCGCCTCGTCTAATCAAAAGATTTCATCGAACATTTCCTAACAAGCCCAAACCCCCGGAGAAGCCCGGTTTGGGAGGGGCCTTGAGGGGAGGTGCTGTCATGATCTCTGCTTCCAAAAGATCAGGACTTGCCCGACTCCCTTGGAAGCAGACCCATAACCCCGGTTCCGAGTGCCAGCCAGTCCCAATTGGGACCTTTTGGACCCTGTCCTGGCGCCAGTGGCACCAGGCTCATAAAGATGCCCAGTCCCAGCGCTGGAAGCGCCGGGCTCATAATGCTTGGGTGGACTTACCTGCAGCAGACCATGCTGCTTGCTTACCTGCCAGTTGAACCCCGGATCCTCTTCTGTTTGGGACTACTTTTCCTGTTGGGTGGGGCAGGAGCCACTCCCTAGGTTCAGAACACTGGAACTCTTCTGGAAAGCAGGAACTCTTTTCTTACCTAGGCGTGGCTGTGGAAGGAGACACCTAAGCACTACAGGAGGCTATTTAAACCACACCCGATGGATGAATCTTGCTTTGTGTTATTCTGCATTCTCTGCAGCAGAACGCTCATTGTGTCTTCTGCTTCTGATCCTGGGCCTAAGGGAACAAAGGCTTACCATCCTGGAATCCAGTCTTCAGCAGCACCTGTAAAGACAAAGAAAGAACAGGTTAGCACTACGGTCTTCAGTGGCAGCGCATCTCTTACCTGGTCCATCGGCTGTCACCAACGCCTCGCGCTGCATTCCGGCATCTGAAAGACAAAGGCTTACCTACTCTTCGCACGCTCCGGAGGCCTTCGGCGCTGCATCCCGCATCTGAAAGACAAAAGAAGGTGCGTTTAAAGACATTGGGCAACTTTATTACTCACGTGCCATTACTCCTTCCCACGCCGAATCCAGTGGGTATTCCAGCACCCTTCAGCTTCTCTAAAGCTCCGAACTTGTACCTGCAAGATAAAAGGGACAGTTAGTGCGCATCGTGAAGCAGGCTACAAGCGCTTACTTACGTTCTTCCAGGCGCTTCTATTCCTCACGCGGGTTCGATCCTCAACTCTCATCAGCCCGCCATCCGCCATCGCCGGAACCCTGCAAAACAAGAGATATCATTACAAAAGACTATTAAGACATTTGAAGTGCCCAGAACTTACCGTTCGTGCAGTTAACGACGGACAGCAGTCCTCTGAGGTCAAGAGGCCTGCACCCTTATCCAGTGAAGAAACTGGTTACGGCACCCTGCCCCAAGGCAGATGGAGAGCTCGGCGTTCACTTACCTAAGGTGAGGGCGTTAACCTTTGGGGTTCTACAGGAGAAGAGAAAGGGAAGAGGAGAGAGGCACCCAATAACCCCAGTTCATTAATCCCATATTTTCTATCTGCAGACATCTTACTCTTCAAGTCAGACATACAGTGCACAGAGGTCCAGCCCAAAGAGCCAACCGTGTGTTACACATCACCTTTGAAGATACGGCATTCACCCAGTCAAGACCGGCGCCTCTGCGGGAATCAGGTGAGCGTTACAGAATCACTAAACCCAACAGCCCTGGTGAACGAATTCAACTCAACCATGGCCACAGCCTTGGACACTATCGCCCCGCTGAAAATGAGAAAAAGCAAGCCCAGAGCACACTTAAACACTTGGTTCACCCCTCACCTCAAATCCCTAAGAATTGAAAAACGCAAATGCGAATCCGCCTGGCGACTAACTCCAACAGAGAATAACAAAGTAGCTCTCATCAGTGCTTCTAAGATCTACAAAAATGAAATAAGGAGGGCCAAAAAAGAAAACTTTAACAACAGAATACTACAGGCTAAATCTGGAACCAAAGAGCTATTTCTTATACTAAAGGAACTGGAAAATCCATCCCTGCTCCAGACAACTGCGACAAAAATAAAACGTGGTGTTCTAACATCCAAAAAGCTCTAAACAACAAAATTGCCACACTCCAAAACAAAATTGAGAAAAAGAAACAAAATATACCCACTTCAACCAATCAAAGTGGTAAACCACCCACCTCTACCAAGCCAGAACACAAATTCAACTTCACCAAAGTAACCATCCTAGAGATGGAAAAAATAATACTCTCACTCAAACCAACCAACTGTCGAGGCGACATATGCCCAGCCCAACTGATAAAAGACGCGGCCAGAGACCTATCCCCATTTATCTCCAAACTCATTAATGCTTCCTTTGCATCAGGCACTATACCAGACAATCTTAAACAATCATGGGTCCTCCCCCTCCTTAAAAAGCAAACTCTGGACCCCGCCATCCCGACTAACTACAGGCCAATCACTACGGTACCATTTCTGCTAAAAATCCTAGTCAGAGTGGCCTACCTACAGATCCAAAAATATTTGGAGATGCACCAACTATTAGGTACCAGACAGTCAGGCTTCAGGCCACAACATGGAACCGAAACTGCGCTTATCGATCTCAAAACCCAAGTCGAAGAGCTGAGAGATCTTGGAAAAACTGCCCTACTCCTCCTGCTGGACCTCTCAGCAGCATTTGACTTGATGGATCATGATGTGCTCTGTACCCACTTGGAAACCGCGGCCCACTTCTCCACACATGCCATTGCATGGATCAGGTCATTCCTAAGCGGCAGAACCATGAGGGTTTTCTCCACCTCCGCAGCGGCTGACCCAGTAGCTATCACGTGTGGCGTCCCCCAGGGATCCTGTGTCTCTCCGACTATATATAACATCTTCACGAAGCCCCTGTTCGATGATCTGGACCTTCTGGGTGTCACCTACACAAACTATGCAGATGACACTCAGATTCTCATCCCACTTTCGGGGGATTATGAACAGGACTTGGCCTTGGTGAACAGATTATACCTCATCATCCAGGCATGGATGGCCCGTCATGGTCTATGCCTGAATGATGACAAAACGGAACTCATCATACTGGGGAACACACAAAATATCAAAAGACTGAACAATGACTACTCATCATTTGTCATAGATGGCAACACCATTAAAGTAGCGAAAGAAGTAAAAACACTAGGTTTTTACCTCGACTCTTGCCTCTCTCTAACAAAGCAGGTGAATGCGATGGCCTCTAGCACCACTTACATCTGTAAGCTGATTAGAGCAGCTAAACCATATCTATCCACCACCAGCTGCCTCACCCTATCAAGAGCCCTGGTATTATCCAAATTGGACTATTGCAATGCACTATACATAGGGTCCAATAAACACACACTGCAAAAAATCCAAACCCTGCAGAACAACGCCCTTCGAGCCGCCTTAGGAATCCCAAGAAGAGAGCATATCTCAGACGTCAGAAGACAATCTAACTGGCTATCCACAGCTGACAAAATTAAACTCAAAACAGCATCATTGACTTTCAAAATTATTAATGACCTAGCCCCCAAATACCTAACAGAAAGATTCAAAAGAAGAACTTCTAACAGACCTACCAGAGAAGCATACACCAACCAACTAGCTGTGCCCCCATTTAAGTTTAGCACAGCCGGAGGCACCAGCTTCCCTGTCAAAGCGGCCCAGCTATGGAACTCCCTCCCATCATCCCTAAGGTCTGACCAATCTTATCCACACTTCAGACTTAACTGCATTAAATGGCTCAAAGAAAACGACCTATAACTGACTAGACTAGGACTACTCACATCTGACCCACCTTTTAATCTGCAGCTGAACGCATACCTCGTTCATCACCCCCGCTTAACCTACCTTGCTCCTTGACATTCAATGTATACTGTGTACACACCCCTGTGTACAATCAACTGTGTATGTAACCATGTATATTGTCATCATTTACTGTCAATGCACCCTGTAACCTTCCTGAAATGTGTAACTGTAACATGTAAGCTTAAAGTATTCTTGAACACGCGCCCGGATACCCCCCGGTCTGGCGTGCGCTATAAATAAATAAACAAACAAACAAACAAACTCTGAGTTCCCACCATAAGAAGAGCTAAAGCTGGTGGCATTGGCTTCCCACACATAGCAACTAAGCTCTGGAACAACCTCCCTAACTCGCTCAGAGCGGAACCCTCGCTGCTCTCCTTTCAGAAATCCCTCAAAACCATGCTCTTCACATAAGCACCTCCCTTCCGACTTGAACGACACATATTTTAAACGCCTTGATGTCTGCGATGCTTCTGTATGTAACTAAAACTTGTTACTGTAAATCGAAATGCCTTGTAAATGTATATATCTAAAACATGATACCGTAATTCAAAATGATTGTAAACTTAACAACCTTCCTTCTGTAACCAGCCAAATGCTTATATGTAACAGCGCCACGATGCCCACGGGCTGAGCGTGCGCTTTAAAAATACAAATAAATAAATAAAACAAATAAATAAACATGTGGCTTGGCTGGGGGGCATGCCCATGGTGGATGGGCTGCCTGTGGGACATGACCAGGGGTGCAGGGTAGTCCCCTGTGGTGTGGGCTGCCTGCAGAGGCTGTGGTGGGTGTAGAGGGTACAAAGTTTCAAACGCGAAGGGGCCTGTGCGAGTGGGGTACATGTATTCCTGGGGTTCGCGGGAAGTATCACACGCGATTTCAGCAGGGTACGTGTATTTTGGGGGTGCAGGGGAGTCCTACAGCAGGCCCCCACTCATGTCCCACTCATGTCCCCTTGGACCCCCACCCCCCAGCAGTGCAGGGCACCTGCCAACAGGCCCCCACTCATGTCCCCCTGCACCCCGACCCCCAAGCAGTGCAGGGCACCTGCCAGCAGGCCCCCACTCATGTCCCCTTGCACCCCAACCCCCCAGCAGTGCAGGGCACCTGCCAGCAGGCCCCCTCTCATGTCCCCCTGCACCCCCACCCCCCAGCAGTGCAGGGCACCGGCCAGCAGGCCCCCACTCAGGTCCCACTCATATCCCCTTGCACCCCACCCCCCAGCAGTGCAGGGCACCTGCCAGCAGGCCCCCACTCATGTCCCCCTGCCCCCAGGTGATGATGATCCTCAATCGTGGCCCTTATGGCCAGCCTCCCCAGCCCAAAGACCCAACCAAGTATTGCATCCACCCACATAGAAAAGGCAATTACATGATACAACCCCAATGGCAAGTATGTACATGAACACATGTCCGTCACACACACACAATGGGTGCAAGTGAATGTGAAAACCGATATCATGACATGCATGAAACCAATGAGATAATACCACACATCAAAGTATGAAGAAAAAAATGTATTAAACATAACATGAATGTAATCTAAATCCAACATACAACAATGGAAATAATAAAAGAAAAGCTGCATGTCCGTAAAAGAAAACAAGAAATCATAATCCAAAGAAATCCAAAAGAAAAGGTGTCCAAAGTCACAGTCCAACAAAGCAAATCCAAGGGAAAAAAGAAAGTGAAAACCATTGCTCCATGGTGAAAATAAAAAAAAGAGAACAATCCAATGGTGAACTATGTACAGATGAACAATCCATGGTCCATGAGCCCAACTGATGAAATAAAACCTATCAAAAATACTACCTAATAAAAAACTATATACAAAAACGTGGTGCATTGTCCAAGCGCAACCAAAATTAAGAAAAAACAAAAGGAAACCTAACACTATCTAACTATATACAATGCCGGCTGGCAAGTCCAGCGGCTCACTCTGTGGTGTCCCGGGCCAGGGCATCATCGAACTCCATGTCTATTTGCCGGAGGCGGGCCTCTGTCCTGGCCCCGAGGTCTCGCAGGGAGGCACTCATGGCCTGTTCCAACTCCCTGCAAGTTGCCTTGAGGCACTCTGCCCACCTCAAAGCCCGATGCATGGAGAACTCCGCCCTGACCATGGTGAGCCACGCCTCTTCCGCCTGCACCTATCTGCTGGCCCAACCGGTGCCACACGGAAGACACTCCCATTCCTGGGTCCTCCTGCCTTCTGGCCGATAACTGCCCCTCCGATGTTGATGGCCCCGATCCCTCATTGCTCCCACCTCTAGCCTGCTCCTGCTGCTGCTGTCCATGTGCCGTATCTGATGCTGCCTGCACATCCTCCATCAGCTGGTCTCCAGTTGTGGTGTCCACCACTGCTGGGCCGCCGACTCCCGACTGTGGCAGGGATGTGAGCTCCACCAAGCTGGCTGTGTTGGTCGGGCCAGGTCCACAGGGGGCCCTGGTGGAATCTGGGCCGGAAGACGGTGTGGAGAACGACTGGCGCATAGTCTCCACAGAGGAGGAGAGATGCGCCAGAGTGCGCGACACATGTAGGAACCCACCAATCAGGACGGAGCCCATACGTTTGTGGGACCCCTCGTCCACAGGTAGTGGAGAGGCAGATGACATGGCACTCTCCCCTACCTGCGGACAGGCCTGGGAAGGGGCCTCCCTGCTGGTGCATGGTGGTGCAGTCACAGGGTCAGGGACAGTGACATGCACAGGCCCCTCTGCGGTGACCTGTGCTTCCTCCTGACCCTGGCCCTGGACTGAACCACTTGCACCAGTGGTACTACCCCCACCAGGCCCCATATGCGCTCAGTAGCAGGCTCCTCCTCCTCTGTGGAGACCACCAACCGGGATGTCTCCACAACGTCTTCCGCCATTGCAAGCCCCTGTGGGGGCTCACCCGGCCCTTCTGCCACAGCCGTTGTGGCAGATGCTGCACCAACCCCCACGCTCCCGGATGAAGGTAATTTCTGGGAGGGTGGCTGGGACTTGCGTCGCCGCCCAGTGGAGGTATCCCCACCGCTTGGCTCCACAGCGCTGCCTCTGCCCTCTTCTTCACTTGACGCTGCGTAGAGGGAGACATAGAACACAAGCATCAGGGTACAGTACACAATACCCTAGACAGGAAGCAATAACACATGAGTGGCACTGTCAAATGTCACTTCCATCCTGTCATTCCACAACACATGGGTGAATGCACAAAACACACATGCAGAAACAGTCCTGGCGCCTGCAATCAACATCCATGTAGAAGGGCCCCTGTAAACCAAGATGTTGCCTTCAAAGTCACATGCATCCATGGCGTTTCAAAGTCACACACACACTTCTCAGGCACACACACACACATGTGCACCATACATGTACATGACATCAGCACCCATTCCTCACCCCCCCTCCATGTCCAGGAACAGAGACAGCCATGCTTTCATGTGTGCATTCCGCATAGAGCTCCCCATGTTGCATTAAAACACATGCACCAATCATGTGGTTCACACATAACTGGTCTCACATGCATGGCCATGATGTCCCTGCACACACACATCCATACATGGCCTATGTCACACATACAGGCAAGCATCAGACTACCAGCACACTGCAACATGCCCTGTCTCACACAGCAATGCTTGGCCACTTACCACTCAACTCCAGACGGGTCTGCCTCCGAAGGATCTGGGAGTGGAGCGCAGGGCCTACGCATTCAAGGACCCTCATCTAGATGTTACTCATGTGTGCCCGGCCCCCCTCCGCGAGGCGCCGGGCCTTGTGGAGGGTCCTGGACCTGAAGTCGCCCTCAGCGTTGATGGCAACCACTACGTCGTCCCAGATCCTCTCGCGTCCTTCCTTGTTGGCGCATGATGTTCCGAAGAGGGCATCATATTGCCCCAGGACATGCTCCACCAGGACACCAACTTCGGTGGCAGTGAAGCTGGTGGCCCTCTGCCTCCCTGGCTGGGGGTTGCCAGTGGTGCCAGATGGAGATGTGCCCGACATGGCAAACCCCAGAGGCAGGAGTGGGTGGGCAACTGGGTTCTGGGGCTGGGCTGTGGAGCGATGGTATCCCAGTTAGGAGTCTTCTGTTCCAGCACGGGTGGACAGAGCAACTGGACCCCTGCAGATGGCTGATGTGCAGGTACCTAATAACAGGGCACGTGGGCAGCAGACAGTCAGGCAGCAGCAGATGGCAGGTGGGAGCGTGCTCGGGGCTCTGGGGGGCAGGAAAATGGCCTTCGGGGCAGGAGCGTGGTCTTCCGTGTGTGTATGTGTGGCCAGCTTGATACGGAGTGATTTGGCACGTGAAAAAATTGCACGTCAGCGTGTAATTCGAGGAAAGACCCTTAGCGCCTAAGCGGGTCAGCACAGGTACGCGATTTCATTGGACCAAAGGCCCTTAGTGCGTAAGTGCGTCTGTGACGTATCGCGCACGGGCGTTGCCCTTTCGCGTGTAAAACTTCACGTGAACCCCAGGAATACAAGTACCCCACTCGCAGAGGGCCCTTTTGCGTGTAAAACTTCACGCGAACCCCAGGAATACACGTACCCCACTCGCACAGGGCCCTTTCGCGTGTAAAACTTCACGCGAACCCCAGGAATACATGTACCCCACTTGCACAGGCCCTTTCGCGTGTGAAACTTCCCGCGCACCCTCGTAATACATGCATCCTGCTGAAATCGCGTGTGAGACTTCCCGCGAACCCCAGTTATAGACGTACCCCACTCGCACAGGCCCTTTCGCATGTGAAACTTCCCGCGAACCCCGTAATACACGTACCCTGATCCAATCACGTGTGAAACTTCCCGCGAACCCCAGTAATATACGTACCCCGCTCACACAGGGCCTATCGCGTGTGAAACTTCCCGCAAACCACAGTTATACACATACCCCACTCACACAGGCCCTTTCGAGTGTGAAACTTCCCGTGAACCCCCGTAATAAACGTAGCCTGCTCTAATCGCGTGTGAGACTTCCCGCGAACCCCTGTAATACACGAACCCTGCTCCAATCGCGTGTGAAACTTCCCGCAAACCCCAGTTATACACGTACCCCACTCGCACAGGCCCTTTCGCGTGTGAAACTTCCTGCGCACCCACGAAATACACATACCCTTCTGAAATCGCGTGTGAGACTTCCCGCGAACCCCAGGAATACACGTACCCCACTCGCACAAGCCCTTTCGTGTGTGAAACTTCACGCGAACCCCAGTAATACACGTTCCTCGCTTGGCGTTTGCTGTTTGGCAGCCCTGTAAACTGGTCCAGGGTTAGCACAGCCCTTTGCGCTGGATTGGGGATTTTGATGGCTTTTCCTTGCGCAAGGGCGTTCTTGGGGGCATAACTGGCACTGCTGCAGGGTCGCTGCGCCACTCTGCGCCACGGCTGGTTTTGGAGGCTAAAATCCATGAATACGCTGTGCGCGGAAATCGATTTTAGCGCACGTGGCTGGCGCAGACATTCGCACACGCACACTGTGCGCCAACCGCGTGCGCCACTTGTGCGCGAAATTCTATGAATTACCCCGTTAATCTTCAATTCCAGTCTTTTTCAACATGAAAATCAATGTGTGGCACCCTATATTGCATTTGATGGAAATTCCTTATTTGGCATATTTAGCTTTTGAGACACAGTTTCTCCTGTCAGATTTGGAAATCGCCAGCATCTGACAGAGGCAAGTAACGGTATTATACCAATTTTTGACATTTCTTTCCAGCAACCATCTTCAAAAGTGGACTTTGTTCAGATAACATATACTTCTGCTGACATTATAGTTATGGGGATTCTTGAAGTAGAATGATGTTCAACACCCAACAGGAAGTTGGATCTTTTGGGTGGTTTGTGAGCCATGATTTTTGCAAATTTGACAACCAAGAAAAAAAAAACGGATTTTCTCACAGCTCTGTGTTTCTTTAGCAATCAGCCTTGCTTTGTAAGCAGCCAAATGATGGGTTTTGGCAGTGGTCTCCTGGGTTAACACTCAGATAGGCAAAAGTGGATGGCGGCCTATTTCTCAGATATTTACTGCGCCCTTCTGAGAGATTTTTGCGAGCAGAATGCTCTCTGCACGGTTTACACAATGGGCATACAGTACTATGGCACAAGGAAACACTGACCAAAGCTTTGTAGTAAAAAGTAGTTATATATTTATTTTACACACTTCTCGATAAAACACATGTATCACAGTCATCAAGCAAATTAAATTAAGTCAAAGGAAAAATATACACACTCCCGAGTTAAATTGTGGACCAAGTGAACCAGAGTGAAAACTGAGCAAAACGGCACAGTGACAACTACACACAAGGGAACCTCTAACAATTCCTACCAAGGGGGGGAAAGCACAAGTTATATAGAAATACATTCTTACACCCCCTAGTAACACTTCCCATATGTTTGTGGACCAGTTTAAGCAAGACAGTGCATCAGTATAGGCAATACTTAAATGTAAACTGAGCAAAATGGCATTTCACAAGGTTTAAAATTGGGAAGGAAAGGGTAGTCAAAAGAAATATGTGCACCACACAGTTCTAGCTGAGAATCAGTCTAAAGAAGGCAGATCTAACAAATGTGACCAGAGTCAGTAGGCCTGTGCCAGAGTCAGTGGTACAGGGCAAGGGCCCAGGAGCAAAATGATATTGTAGCTACAGTCAAGTCTTTGGTTAACGAAGTGGAAAAGGTGGATGCAGAAGTTGAAAATACAATTTTAAGAGAGAAGGGCAGCCGACCCAACAGGTAGGTAAAGGATTTAAAACACCTTTAGTACTACCGCGAAGAAAGGGCGGCCTGGCGGAACAATGTACCTTTAAATGAAGAAGTGGCTCCTGCGGTGGCGGTTGTTCCTGGTAGTTCCTGCAGTTCGGGTGATCCAGCAGAGGAAGAGAGGCTCTCGTCGTGGAGGAAGGTTCGAGTTACTGCACTACCCAGGGATGAATCCAGCCGCGGTGCTGCCTGACGAATAAAGGAATGCTCCTTTAAATTGTGGTCCGGGTGGACTGGTGCCTGTCTATCCGGCCTCCGAATACAGGATACGGGAGATTCGAGCAAGGCAGATCCGGCAAGGCAATTGGCAAACTGGTTGGCCCCACCAGCTCAAGGGAAGAAGGTTCTTGCAGATGAAGATCTTCTCTCGTCATGTGGAGAAAAGTGGTGAGACGCTGCAGCATGGCTTCACCAGTGGTTCAGTCGTTGCAGATGTTTTTGGCTTCTTTCCTCTTTAGCTTCGTAGTTCCAGTAGCAACGTCTTGCTCTTCCAGTCCTCAGGACCCTGCTTTTATGCAAAAAGATCCTCATTCATACAGCTTAGCTGTCACTCACACAGTGGAGTTGTCATCTTGGTGGGAGACTCTCCAGCCTATCAGGATAGAGTGCGACATGGGTTGCTGAGGCAACCCTGTCCAGGGGTCCTACTCCCACCTCCCACACAAAGGACCCACCCCAGACTCAGTGGCACCGAAAGGCGGGCTTCTCGGCAGAAGCCCGCCAAAAGGACGAACAAAGTATCCCCAACCTGGGTTAGGAATTTAGAGGAAGACACGAGAAAGAAGTTATATTAAAGTTCTGGCAATAAAAACCTACTGGAGTAAAGTTATTATTACAATACACCAGCGGTATGTAAGAGGCTTTCAGAAAAAGTGGTAGCTTTGAACAACGGGAATATCCCATAGGGAAATATTCGCAGTCGAATATTTATGGTAGTAACCACTGCCACCAGCCAGAAACTTTTGAGAGCGGGACTGTACGGTACCCTCTCAAAAATGACCATAGGGGAAAAACTATTAACCCCTTCCAGTACCTCCATAGTAAGATGGGTTGTACTGGATTAGTTCATAGGATTTGACTAGTAAAGTCAATGGGGACTTTACATGCCCTGGGAGACAGTCGTCCGTCCCAGGGTATGGAGTCTATGTTTGGGGGTCGCTACAACACCCCTATGCCACTGCACTGAGGGTGCTGTGCAACACATGTGAATAAAGATGGTTCCTATGGGGTTGAGAAAGATCCCATAGGAATTAAACACAAAAATAGCCTAGAACACACATAGCAAAAATGCCTAAGAGTGGGAAAAAGAGTCTCACTCTTAGCAGGTCAAAGAAACAAACCCTTCAAATCCAGCAAAGCTGCTGGGGGACTCTATAGGTAAGGGAAATTAGCCATAGAATGAGAATTCTCCCTAACAGGGACTTACCGGTCCCTCCAGGGTCAGAATGGACTGGTAAGTCCACATTGAACAAGACTGGTGCCGGACACGGTATTGGAGGCAGCCATGGCGCAAATAGCGCCATGGCTGTCTCCAATCTGGGAATGAGGGCCAATGCATTTATGAATTAAATCACATTGAAACTGTCCTCTGTTCACCAGTGGTTGTTCTGCTTCCCATTGAAAGAGTTCAGCTCTTGATGATCGTAGGGGATATAGATTAGCAATCCTCTTATATGCCTTTTCACTCATGACATTTACTGTTGCCCCAGTACCAAGAATGGTACTTCTTGTCCACATAATCTCACTGTTAGTTTTGTGGCTGTCTTACCATCTGCTGTGTCATATATCAACTGTACATATTCTCTACTGTATTTATCATATTCCCGATAGTGATCCATTGGTAATTCTTCTTCTTCAACAAATACGGGGGGAATTCTCATACGGATCTCTATATTGTGTCCCTTCTTGACCTTGTATTTGATTGGATGCTGACATTTCATTCAGTTCCTGACCACCTTGGTTTGGTGTTTCTATTGGGAGATTGTCCATGGCTTTGCAAATCCTGGTCGAGCCACTTGTTGGCTTGTTTTTGATATTGCACTAGGTCTCATCATCTCTTCCCCTGTATATGTTCATCCATCTACATTCCTCTGACCATCATATCTCCTACTTGATATTATCTGTGGATTGTAACGATTTGTTGTCATTCTTTTTCGACACATCGTCTGAAAATGATTTTCCTGTCCACATCGTAGGCATAATTGACCTATAGCAGGACAAGGACCCTTATGAGGAAACTCAAATCCACATCTGTAGCACTGTTGGTCCCCAGGATTTTTGCGCATTGGGCCATGTGCCACTCCATTATATCTCCTTTGCCATTGTGTACTTTGATTTATAGCTGAAATATTATCCATTCTCTTTGGATTTTCAATATTCGCTGCCTGTATGTCCACTCTTTCGTAGATTCTTACAAGTTCCAATACTTCCTTCAAGGGTAGAGGTTTTTTTTAAAAAAAATGCTTTCTGAATTGAGATGATATACACCCTTCAATGACTCTTAGCCTTATCGCTTCATTATCATTAAAATTCATAAATTCGCAAAATGTTGCCTTTTTTATAGTCTCAGCACAAATTGAGCTATAGTCTCATGTGGGCTTTGTGTGCATTGATTTAACACATATCTTTCATAATCCCTATTGGCCGGGATTATTAGTCGGGCATTGATTGCTGCTACTAATGACTGATATGTTGTTTTCTCCTCAGGTGCTATTGTTTTGACAATACTTTTCATCTCTTTTCCTGCCAAGTTTGTAAAAATGTCCAACTTATTTGCAGCATATTGGTCTTCTACTACTCTTAGGAATTCCTCAAATTCATCAATCCATTCCTACCATCTTTGCCTTTTCTTGCGGCTCTAAGTTGAATGGATTTGGACCGCGCAAGTAATTTAGTGGATTTGTTGATATGGGCGTTCCAGAAACACCCTGAGAAGTGTCTTGCTGTACATTTATATCTCCCCCTGCGTTCTCTGACGACATGTTTGTCTGGTTTTTGCAATTGTGTCTTGAATTTCTTGTACTTTTACTTGTTCACCACTTTGTTTGATTTGTAACCTTTATCTTGTTTACATACACGCTTTTATAATTGCCCAAGATAATTTCCCAGTTATATTTGTTGTAATCACCTCTGCTTCCTCTCCATATAATGCTTTAATCAGTTATCTTGCCATGACAGTCTTATTACTTGCCTCAATGTTACAAGGTAGTGTGTCACTTCATGTTTTGTTTATTTGTTCATTTTCATTCTGACTTCTTCAATAACTATATTGTCTTCTGTATTTTGCAGTTATATGTCTGCTTTACTATTGATGCTTATTCAGGTCTTATTTTATTTATCTGAATCATTTTATTATATTTGTCTTATCTTGTTATGAATTTTGCCTTGATTCATTTCATTTTCCATATTCATTTGCATTTCATGTTGTCAGGGCAGCGGATATTACAGCTTGTTTCCTGCTGTTTTACTAGGGTTTCTGTTGTCGTGCGTACAGTGCCTTATTGCATTATTCTATTTGTTACTTGTATGCTCTCGTACTTCATTCATTTCACATTCAACTTTTCAATTCTTTGCCTCCGTTTACTCGTATCTGTTTCACTCTGTTACCGTTATCGTATCATATCCTGTAACTTTTCATGTTTTCCTAAAATGGCGGCACGTAATTTAACATTTTTAGGATCTTTCCTCTAAGAATTTATGTTTCTAATGTTTCGTGATGGCGGCACGTAATTCCACGTACCTAGGTTCTTTCCTTTAATTACTCCAGCACTGCTTTGTCATTATATTTTGCGCGTCGCCTCTCGCGCTTCCGGATCTTTTTTCTTTTTCCATTGTTATCGATTTCTTGTCATCTTTTGTTCCTTATTTTATTATTTCACCAATCATCTTTTTATTTTCCTTAAGAAGACGCTTCCTCGCTAGTTTCCGTTTTCGTTTACTCCTCGTCACCAAATCGTTATGTTTACAATTTGTAATAATATCACAGACACCGCAATGGGTTAAACTTATTCCTTTTATTAAAATACTTGAACTGAACTTCCCACACTCCCCAACATTCTAGATTCCCCTTAACCTTCTGCATTCCAATCAATGAATCTTACATATTTACTGCACAATCCTTGCATGAGCAGGAGTGGCTGTCGTGCTCTGGCCTTGCAATGCTGCTGGCTATTTTGTGTGGCTTTTTGGGAAAGATGGAACGTGGTATGATTTGCTTTGTTGTATTGTTGTTGGGTGTGCAAAACTGTGATGCAAATGGGAGTGCAATATATGCATGCGTGTTGTAGGAAGGTTCCGAATGGCATACAATAGCATGTTATAATGGCATGCAGTATCTGTCACTGTGTGATACTTTATTGGGAAAAATGAGTTGGGAATGTGTTCCTTTGGTATAATACACCTTTTGGCATGCCCATACTCCTGGGTTCCTATCCAAACCTGGACATCTGGTGGATGATATGAGTTGTACTCTCATCTGTTAGGTGTGGCGTTATCATTCATTGAGTGGTGGCTAGAGGTTGGGGATTAAAACATTGGTACACAGGGTTACTGCTAATGCTCTGTTGCTAATGTAATCTGCTTGTGTAATGAAAATGTTTGTGGGGCCATGCTATTGTATCTACAGATATATTCATTAAAGCTGTAAAGAAGCCCTGTTGTCCACCAGATTTACTTTAAGATTGTAGGAACATTAACCTAAAGGTATTCAATGAGATATATTGGTTGCCAAATTTGAGCGAGGAATTTTTTATGCTTAAGAAAGCATTGCTTATGAAACTGGATTGATGGGATTGGTGTAGAAAGTTCAGACACCTGGCTACTTTACCTTACATGAATGCTTAGCTAAATAGCGTTCATACATACCTTTGACCACTGAAATACTTAATAGTGTGTCCCGCTCTGTCTCTCTGGAGGTTTATTCTGCTGATGAGACTCTATCAATTGGCCACCTTGTCTGTGACTGGTCCTCGGATGGGCATGGACAGGAGCCTTAAGTTTTGCAGACTCTGTAAGATCCTGCATATACTTGAGACAAATAGACACATTCTCTCTCGCTGTCTTACTTTAGGAAACCTATATATACGTTATTTGGGGAAATGTGTGCATGACGTCGATAGTATCACATAGGAATCGTTCTGGATGAGATGCCTTGGTGGGCACCTAATATTGCTCTTTTGAATGTGTGCAGAAGGGTGAACCTGTAAATGTAGGGTGAAAAGACCCTTTGTATTCAAATAAATGATTCATTGAGTTTTTCTGGATAAAAATGACTGTTTGTTGATTGCTGAAAATAATGAACTGGTGACAGGAAATGATGATGAATGGTTTATGATATGAGTTTGAAGACATATGTAAGTAGGTATGTAAATAAGTCAGAAATTTTATTTGATTTTTATTTTAAACTGTAAAACACATTAAAGATAAACAAACATGTATGCATATGCAATATCTGTTGGATTTTTGTTCTGCGTTTTCTGGGTGTTAGCTCATTGGCTGGAACTTGTTGCTAATACATGGGCGTGTTAGCTACTGCCAAAAGTGTTTGTTGATTGTGTTTTTATATTCTTTATGTTCACTGTCGCTGATGAATGTCCTACATTAATGGCCTTCTACTTCTCTTTGGAGGGCCGTTTTCATCTTCTGTGCCTCCTCATAAACAGTCCAATGGTGTTGGATGTGATCGTTTTGCATGTGCATTGTCTGACCAGGCCTTTCAGGTTGACACCAAGGTTGCATATTGCCTAAGAACCTTGAGTGCCTATGATGAACTCATCTGGGTCTTCATGGCTGCCTGACCCAATCTGTGCCATACCTATATCCTCCAAGGTGTGAGTTGTACAGGCTCTAATGGCCCTCCTCCAGTGGCTGCTGTCTTCTTACGGTAGTAGGCTAGTAGGGTGCGGACCCAGGCTTTCAGGTCATTGCATCTTTTCCTCATATCCTTGCAGTCCTATGGCGCTGTTTCCACAGTCAAAAATGTGTAATGCATATCCGGTGGCATTTTTCCTTTTGTGGGTGGTCCTCCTGATCTGCTCCCTATAGGGCATCAACTGGTCTGCAAGCACAGGGATCTCTGCCTCTGTGTATTGTGTTTTTCTATGCTGTATTTCTGGAAGATGACTTGGGATTTGCCTCCTGACATGCTATGTCTGTTGATCAAATCCTGATGGCATTTCCAAAAGGGTGATTTCAAGTGACTTGTACTTTTAAAAATAGCACTGCTTCCCGATGTTTTTGTTTGCACCGTTTCTGGACAGCAAAGATACCATTCAGTAATTCCACAACTTTTCAGGCAGTAACGCAAATTCTGCTAAAATGTGACAGATTTACACATCGGTACTGATTGTTGCCAATAATTCTGCTTAACGGAACTCCTGTTACTGCAGATGGTTGGGACATGCACACGTGACCTCGTAATTTGGTGTTAATTCTGCCAGAGGCCATTGAAGTAACAGTACACCGATCCATCAGAATGAACACCCTTCATTGTTGCCAAACCCAACATATGTGTTAACGACCGGAATTTACGCATTCAAATCCCGGTATCACTGGAACAGCCTTTCAACCTTTGAGGTCAATACGTTGAGTAAAATTAACTGGTGTAATGATACCTTAGCAGTCCCATCTATTATAACACAGAAAGACTTTATGAATCACTATCTCAACTTTGTTCGCAGTGGGAAAATTCTCCTCAATCACAGGTGGTGGAAACAAGCAGTCCATCCAAGTGATTTCATAATGTTTTCACTGATGAAATCACTGCTCTTATAAGCAGCAAGAAATATCCTCTGTCAGTCAGAATAATGATGCGTGCAGAAATTACGTTCAACACAAGGAGCACAGCTAGAAATAAGCACTTTTTCAAACTAGGTCCAAATTAAGGGTCAGTGGCACAAACCAAATATAAAAACATAATTTTAAACATCTCAACAAACAGCCACCACCTTAAAGAGCATTCACAAATCAGTGGGTGGGGAGCGGTACGGACTGTTTTGAAATGCAGGACCGTGGATAGAGTAACACACCAGTTAATTGTTCTGAGGTAAAACCCTCATGTGGAGGAGCAGCCAGAACATTACTTCAAAGCAGACCATCGGATGGCCCTGATGCTGCCCTGATGCTGCCTCAGACAGTGGAGCTTCACGGTTATATCAACCCCACTCAGAAACAGCACCAGAAGAAGCAGAGGAGAGGAGTATGTGAAATAAGTACATGGTAATTGTGTGTGAAGAATTGTAATCTGGCAAGGGTGTAGAACCCCTCGGTTTTATTATTAGTTTATAAAATGATGTTGGTAATTCCATCTCTGAAAGGGAAATCTTTAATAAGCTCCATGCCGACAGCATAGTGTACGTGTGCCTGCTCCATCAGTATCCCTTTGACAGATAAAATCATAGCCAACTCTACGAAGCACAGGAGCTCCATTTATGACGTTTAAGACGTACCCCTGTACCAAATTCCTACAACAATGGGTTTACTGTCCGGGTAGCAGATACATCTTTAAAAATAAGCCACACGTGAGCTATGGTATAGTGGATGGTATTTCAGATAATTATGATAGCAACAGCAGTTTGATGTCACACATGTGTCAGCCCTGTTAGCCCTGCACAGGGGTGAAAGCATTATGTGTATTCTACCCAGACACACTGTCTTTGCTACTGCTAGCAGGACTGTAGCCTTGGGGATTGTCTCTCTTTTTTCCTTTCTGTGGGTAGGTAACACCCTGCCAGGAGAGACAGCCACTCCGCAGGCTGCTTTCCTGGGAACATAAATCAAAGAGCACCCCCATTCACAACATGAATATCCTCACACCGAGGTTCTGTATATCTAAAGGCCTTTGATTTTATTGAGAAGAGAAGGGGGCAAATTAATATTGTTTTACCAAGAAACCCTGAGTAAGTGTTTGTTTGAACCACTGTGTTTGCAGGTTCTTTGTGTAACACCTTGTACTGCTCACATCCCTCTTGAGATAAGCCTGGTTGCTCAGCCCTGCTACCACAAAACTGTGTAGTACAGTCTTATACCAAAGGTGAGATTGGCCCTCATTAGGACCCTGGCGGAGAGGGGTTTACGCCAGCGTAATGCATGGCGTACCTCTCCGCCAGACTACGACATTCCGTAGCGCCATGGAGATTTCTACGCCTGCTTTTTGCAGGCGGAAAAATCCATGGCGCTACGGGACTTGTTGTTAATTACGCCACCGTAATTTACGGTGGCGTAATTAACGCCTTCCCCACTCCCATTATACCCTATGGGGCAAAAATGGGAATGGGGAAGGGTAAATGGGGATTCGGGACTTACCGCCCCGCCAACCTCGGAATGGGGCGGTAAGTCCGCCAACCCCCATGGCGGTGTTGGCAGCTCTGCGCCATGGTCCATGGTGCAAATTGCACCATGGACCTCCGCCAGGGTCGTAATGAGGGCCATTGTGCTTACACCTGTAGTCTTAATTGTGTGTAGTGTTTCCAAAGGGTCCTGCATTTAATTCTGCCTAACAGTGGCAAGCTAGGATTTGAAGCAATAGAGGGCTATGGCAGACATCCAGGCCTTGAAATGAGGGTTTTCAGTGTTATTGGTTAGCAGTAGCATATCGGTTTTGAAGGGGTTACGTTTCATGTAAGCGCTAGACATCCATGACTCAATCAATGTAGGGCAGTCCTTGAGCCTGTGGATATCTTTGATGGAGAATATCATTAGGGAGAGCTGGGTGTCATGTGTATACTGGTGGATATGGATGATGTGAGGAGCAAGGAGGGTTCCAAGTGGTTCCATGCAAAGTTTGAAGATCACAGGGGAGAGGATGGATCCATGCTGGACTCCACAGGTAACACCCTAGAAAGAGGTTGTGTTGGTGATCTCGCGGAATCCATTTGTATGAATTGGTGGTGATAAGCAAGGTTGGATTTTACCCAGCTAGGATGATCTTCCTGATCCCCATGCAGTGATGTTTATGGGTTAAGGTCTGGTGGTCTACTGTGGTCTACCGTGTTACATACTGCTGAGCGGTCAAGGAGAACAAGGAGGCAAGGATGTCCTTCATCAGGGACGTTAAGCACTGAAGGAGGCTGTTGGCTTCAATGCATTGGAGGAGTTGCATGGCTACTGATTTCTCAAGAATCTTGCCCAGGGATTATGGGTGATGGGGCAGTAGTTGCACTGGTCATCATAGTCCAGTTTTGGTTTTTTGAGAAGCTGGAGGATATGTACAGTCTTGAGGGTCGAAAGGAAGGTGCCCTGAGTTTGGTAGCTATGGATGATTGTCTGATAAGTGTGGAGTGCTACAATTGGATGGATCTTGAGTACAAAGGCAGGGAGGAGGATTTCTACATAATATGTGGACTTGACTGATGTTGGGGTGGCTGTATGGTCTTCCATAGTGCATGTCTTGAAAGGTGTCCAGGTAGCTGTGGTTGTGGATAATGGGATTACAGTTGTGCAGTGTCCATGTGCTGTGGATCATACTGATTGTTGATCTTGTTGATGAAGACGGAGTCTACTAATCATTAGGGCAGGGGCCAATCAAAACAGCTTTTGTTTTACGTTTTGTATATCATGTGTCCTACTGTCTTTTTAATGAGGATAATGTTGTTTTACTTGTGCGACTCTGTATGTTTTTATATTTTGTATATGTTCTATTGTACAGTGTTTGCTTCCAGTTTTTGTGCCAGTGTTGCACTTTTTCAGAATTTGAAATAAAGTGATAATCTTATGGTGCCAACAGACTAGAAAAGCACACCATTCAGAGAGAGCACACATGACATTGAAGAGGGCACAGACACTGACAGAAAAGATCCACAAATGGAACAGTGCGTTGAAATGAGAATTGACATGAACATGCTCTGATGGACTTCAACAACAGGATAATTAAAGGACGGGCTAATGCAACGTTCTGAGAAGCACCAACTGTCTGCTTTAAGCACGGAGGAGATTGCAAGACGTGCTTTACAAGAAGTATTTGTAAGCAATATGTTTGTCCTAGTCCTGTGACTAAATGTTACAAATAAAGCCGTATATGAACAAGATACGGCTTTACAATTTAAATGACTTTCTATGTTGTGCTTGTTCTCTGTTAGCAACTTGCAGTTTCTAACTCTGGTTTCTAACTGGAGGGCTTCCATTTTTCATTGCATATGAGAAAACACTCATTTCTTGTAATTAGTTTACTAAAGTGCAGAACATTATTAGTTTCCAAATTGTGAAATATGTCAACGTCAAATATAAGTAGAAATATTAAAAAAAAATGAATACAAAAGTTATGTTCTCATTTTAGATACGTATAGGACGCAACAAAATCTCTCTTTAAATCTGAATACGTTTTAAACATGCCTGTTGAAATGCGGTTGGCCTTCCTGGTTTAGTTTCTCTACATTGGCTTAAATGTGTATTACTCTTTTATTAAGTAACTTGAATACAGAGGGATGTCATAAAATATTTTACTATGCAAAAGGATGAGCTGCAAAAAATGGAAGCATAGAAACGTGTAAGTGCTATCCATCAGAGGATAGACAAGTTATCCTGCTCATTACAGTAAATCATGAATACTTTGTTCGCATCTGGTGCATTCGAGCCATAGGCACATTCATGCAAGCGTATATTAAAAGAAAAGCATTAAGTATTTATATGTAATCTTCCGTAGTCCCAGTCCTACTCTTTTTCGTCACAGTTCCTACTCTTGAAGGCGATCTGCATTCCCACAAGTGATGGGACTCAAGCCATTTTGATGAAGTGATGGGACTTCATTGATCTTGCTTACCCAAAATCCTCCTGTTATATATGGTAGAGGTTGAAGGCAATTACTCGCAAAGTAGGAGTGTTGGGCATACGTACTCGGATGGGGAAAAGATTGAATAGGTACATTGATGATTACAAGAAATGAACTGGGGAATTGCCTTTGTGTTCCTCTTCCTTGTCCCATTCCTTACTCTTGAAGTGAGTCAAAAAATAAATGAGACTGGTAAGAGACCAACCTTCTGCAAAGCCAGCGATTTAAACTAATACTCAGTGACTTGCAAACTAATACTTAGTGACTTGCAACAACCTGCCTGGCCTCCTGTTGGACAGAATGTGCAAATTGCTTATCGGCCTGACACGGGAGGTGCACATGATAATGATGGAGACAATACAAGGGTTTTATGCATTTGGCAGATTGACAAATATCCTGGATGGAGGCCCCCCTCAACTTTGCCCAAGATGCTGGAAGACTTGATGCTGCAACAACCATGGATTCCTGGTGGACTCTGCAACCCCCCACCCAACTGCATACGCTGGGACATAGTGCACCTTCTGCCAGATGCCCCAAATACAAAAGAACAGCCTGCTGTGTCTTTAACATATTGCTTTATTTTTAAGTGGGCAAAGGATGCAGTCTCCCCTACAGACGCATCCTAAAGAAAGGACACTATACTGATTTCTTGGAATAGGTGAAAGGTGAACACCAACGTAGGTCCAAATGTTAAATCACACTGTAAGGTGGTCACCTCTGTGCAAGGGGGATTACATAACATTGGCCCTCCTGTCTCTAATCCATCTTTCTGAAGTAATACCCACAAAATAGACACCCTTAGTTTGAGATATTTAGTCTTAGCAAATTCAAGTTGTTCAAATGGACCACCCCGTAGTTCACAAAGGACCATGGGGAGAGCCCGGCAGTGGTCAGCAATCCAACTCTGGCACAGGCTAAAGTAGACCTCTTAAGGAGTGATGCCATCAATGTCAGTCCTTCTCAAATATATCTGAATGCCCTGATATCTTTCCATTTCCACCAACGTGTAGACGTAACTAAACCCATCTGGATCCCCTCCTGAAGAAACCTGAAAACATCTGGGGCACATCATTCCTGCAACACCAAGCTGTGAAGGCACCACAGTGATGGCTATAAAACCCAAGGTGATGGCCATAAATCCTAAGGGTCAATGGCCTACATGAGCCATGGATAAACATAAACATATCTCCTGGAATACCTTTGCTCACCAACCTTTCACTTTCCCTGTTGAGACTGCCCATTTTCAGCTGCTGTTGTGCCGAGAGCCCCTTGGCCTGCTCACTAAAGGTGGGAGATTTTGGAAAATCGGAAGGGGTGAAGAGAACATTTTCAGGAGGAGAAAGCATGTCCTTGCGGCAATTAGGTAGCCACTAACATGTCTATGTCTCTACTATGATTCAGAATGGTTGTAGGGATCTGGGAACCTGAGGGAAAGGCATATAGACTGGTCGCTTGCCACTAAATGGAGAGAGAATCTGTTCCATGCTTTCAGTTGCTGAAATCTCGAATAAATCAGAGAAAGGTGGAAATTATCCCCAAAAACCTTCATGGTCACTGACTGAGTCTCAAATAGCTTGGAGGTCAACTTAAAAGAATTTGGAGAAATGGTGAATTAATTATAATTGCCATGGAAGAGGCAGTCTGCAAGCACATTCTCTGCCCATGACTCCATCGTGAACAACCTAGAACGTGTGATCCCTGGCAATTCACATATTCCAGTGCTCTTGTGTTTTATGTACGCACCATGACTGCACTGCCAAGAATGGAGGAAGTGAATCATTTCAGGGTTCTGAAGATTGTCACTATTTTATTCCAGTGCAATGTTATTCTCTACTCTTATAGGGACTACACACATTGAGTGATACGCTGTTCTATGTAGGCTCCTTCATCCACAGGCACTGACATTTGATCACAGATGAAGGTGTTTGGTCTTCATACACCATTCTTGTAAAGTCTTGTGAAGCTGGTGACCAAGTCCAATGGAAATGTCACAACGGGAGATAAAAGTAAGAAGTGCCTAGGGCAACATGATATCTATGGCTGGCATAAGCACCTGGGCTCTGAGCTATTATATTATTAGCACTTCTTCTAGATTGTAGAGCTCCAATGTGGAAGACTGCATCAGTGTACTATAGAACCTGACTCAGATACAAATGAGATGTCTTGTGGCTTGGCAGGTGTTAGGGAGAATCCTCATTTATGGCTAATTTCCCTCACCTAGTGAGGCCCTCAGCAGCTTTGCTGGATTTCTGGAGTCTATTTTGTCCACCTGGTAAGAGTGTGAGGCTTTTTTTGCACTCCTACATGGGTTTTGCCATGTGTATTTCTACTGTTTGTGTTATCTTGGGCTCTGGAGCTACACCACTCCATGAGCCCCACTTTTTGTGTGTGTTACACAACACCTTCCTTGCAGTGACACAGGGTTGTCTTTGAGACTTCCCACTGTCTCAATTTTTCTGGGGATGACTACTGTCCCCCAGAAACAGGTAAATTTGCCATTTACTTTAGTCATTTGAATGCAGACCCAATACACCCCATCTTACATGGAGTATTGGAAAGGGTTAGTTACTACCCCCTTTTTGTCTTGCCTCTTTGAGCTTTATTTTGCTCTCTTAACACTAAGACTTGGCTGGTGGCAGTGGTATCTACCCTAACTTTTCTACTGCGATTAAACTATATAAACGTGGTACTGGTTTAGGCTATTGTATTAGCCTCGAACTTAAATCCGCTTGACCAAATACTTTTTATTTTGGCTCCGGTTGGGTTTTATTGCTGTTTCTATTTGTTTATTTGTTAAAGTCCTTCTTGTGTTTTACTTTGCACGGCAAACCAGGTTTGCCTTCTTTGTTCGCCGACCTTTGGCAGGCTTCTGTCCAGAAGCCCTCCTTTGGCCTCTGGGTGTCTAGGTGGGCTGAATGTGAGGGAGGGGTTTAGTCACCCCCTGCACAGGGTATCCGTGGAGACCCAAGTCGCACTTTGTGTTGATTGGCTGAGGTGGTTGTCCGGGCCGGACAAACCCCCTGCTGAGTGATTGACAGCCAGGCTGAGTGAATGGGGGATTTTGGCATAAAAGGCAGGACTCTCGGGCTGGATATCAGAGTGGCCTCTGGAACTGCAAAGAACTGAAGAGAAGCGGAGAAGAAGACGGCTGCTGCAACTCCCGAGTCCCGATGAAGCCCTGCTGCAGTCCTGAGCTATCTACCCTTCAACGACAAGAGAAGATCCAGTCCGGAGTATTCTTCCATTGAGCCTGGTGGGATCAACCAGCTCACATTCCACAGCCAGAGGATCCTCTTCTTGGTCGAAATTGCTGCACACAGCTGTAGTGGTCCGGATAGCTATCTGAAGAGCCTCTCCTGTTTTAAAGGAGCGCACCTTTTATTCACCGTTGCTTCGCTGCTGCTGGCTTCATCCCTGGGTAGTGCAGATCGCTCCAGACGTCCTCCTTCTTGTCCCACAACTGAAGCTTCAGGAACTGTGAGTCTGCAGGAACTACCAGGAACAACTGCCGTATACCACCAGCTTTTCTTCCTACGAATAAGGTACTGTGTCCAGCTTTGAGGAATTGGGGTGAACCCTTTCTCCTCACCCAAGGCTTGCACTTGTCTTCCTTCCCTCTTATAACTTTTGCTTCCCTTTTGACAATGTCTAAGTACTCCTGGCAATCTTGAGTCGTGAAATGTTCTAATCTTGTGATCCTCGACAACAGGGCCCTGTCCCACTTGACACTGGCGCAGGCCTATTGACTTTTATCTACGTTTTAGAAAGTGTCTCTTGATTCTATCTGCCTTGACAAAAGTATTGCCTATGACTTTTTATCCCCAACTCTCTTGTGTTAATTCATGTGCTAAGTGTGTTTGACCACGGTAACATTTCTTCTCGCGGGTACACTTTTCTTTCGTAAGACCGAACTGTCATTACTATCAAAAATTGATCGCGTAACTCCCCCCGGCAAAGTCTTTGTTTCACAACACCGGTCTGTCAAATCCAAAGGTACCTACCTTGAATTGTTCTGCACAAGGGGAATTGGTTGTGTGTAGTATATTTAAAGTGTGGTTTTAATTTAATAGAAGTGAAGTGTTTTGTGAAGAGATGGTCTAAAAATAAATATACTTTTACTTTTTAACCAGAAACCTTGAGTAAGTGTTTGCTTGAGTCACAGTGATTGTAGTCCTTTGTGTAATCTCTACTACTGCTCATTTGCTCTTGAGATAAGTCTGGCTGCTCAGCCACTGCTGCCACTTTTTCTGTGTAGTACTGGCTTGTACCGAAGGTGAAATTGTATTACCACTTCCAGTCTTAATCTTGTGTAGTGGTCCCTGGGTACTGCACAGGATTCTGCCTAACAGCAGGAAGCCATGCATGGTTAATACCTGGCATGTCAACACCACGCTTTCTTGTAACCTTTGGTAAAATGAACTTGGAATCAGCTAGTTAATCAAATGCATGTTTGTGAATCACGCACGTAACTGGGTCCAGATCCTTTGTCAATAGCTGCAGGAATATCAACTGAAAAATATTCTGCTCTACTGCAAACCAGTAGTGTTAGGGAGAATTCTCATTTATGGCTAATTTCCCTCATCTAGTGAGTCCCCCAGCAGCTTTGCTGGACTTCTGGAGCTTATGTTCTTCCACCTGGTAAGAGTGAGAGCTTTCCCCCCCACTCTTACCTGTGTTTTGCTATGTGTTTCCATCTGTTTTTGTGATTGTGGACTCTGAAGTACACCACTTCAGTAGCTCCCTTCTTTGTGTGTGTCACACCGCACCTTCAGTGCCGTAGCACAGTGTTGTCTTTGAGACTTCCCTCGACTCCATTTCTGAGGCGACTACTGTCCCCCAGAAAAGGGTAAAGTTACCATTAACTTTACTTAGTCAATCTACTACAGATCCAGTACACCCCATCTTCCATGGAGTACTGCAAAGGGTTAACTCGTATCCCTTTTTATCTGTACCTCCTAGAGCATTGTTTTGCTCTTTTAACATTTAGACTTGGCTGGTGGCAGTGGTATCTACCCTAACTTTTCTACTGCGATTATATTAGATAAACGTGGTACTGTTCTTGGCTATTATATTAGCCTCGAACATAAACCCGCTTGACCAAATCGTCTTTCTTTTGGCTCCGGTTGGGTTTATTCACCATTTCCTTTTTGTTAAAGTCCTTCTTGTGTTTTACTTTGCGCGGCAAACTAGGTTCGCCTTCTTTGTTCATTGTCTTTGGCGAGCTTCTGCGCAGAAACCCTCCTCAAGGCACCTGGGTGTCTAGGTGGGCTGAATGTGAGGGAGGGGTGTAGTCACCCCCTGCACAGGGTATACTAGGAAACCCAAGTCGCACTTTGTCATGATTGGCCAGGGTAGTTGTCCGGGCTGGACAACCCCCCTGCTGGGTGATTGACAGCCAGGCTGCGTGAATGGGGGGTTTTCGCATAAAAGGCAGGTCTCTTGGGCTAGAAGTCAGAGAGTCGCCACTGGAACTACAAGGAACCGAAGAGAAGCGGAGAGAACAATGGCTGCTGCAACTACCCCGGTGAAGCCCTGCTGCAGTCATGAGCTATCTGCTCTTCAACGACTCAGAGAAGATCCAGTCCGGAGTCTTCTTCACTTGAGCTTAGTGGGGATAACCAGCTCATCTTCTACAGCCAGAGGATCCTCTTCCGTGGTCGAAATCGCTGCACACTGCTGTAGTGGTCCAAATAGCCACCCGAAGAGCCTCACCTGTTTTTAAGGAGCGCACCTTTTATTCCATGTTGCTGCTGCCGGCCTCATCCCTGTGTGGTGCAGACCCCCTTCAGACGTCCTCCTTCTCGACGAAGCTCCAGGAATCGTGGGTCTGCGGGAAACCAACAGAAACAACTGCCAGGGCACCAGCTGCACCATTGGAACAAGGCACTGTGTTCTGTTGAGGAAACTGGGTGAATCCCTTTTTGTTCATTTCCAAAACTTGACCTTGTCTTCCCTCCTTCTTATAACTTTTACTTTCGAACATTTACAATATCGAAGTACTTTGGCTACGTTGAATCGTGAACTGTTAGACCGTGTGATCTTCGGCAACTGGCCCCGGTGTCTTTCGACCCTGGCTCCGGCCCTTTGACTTTTGAACTCCTGTCTCTGAGCGTTTCTTGATTCTGCCTGCCTAACCAAAATATTGTCTGTGATTTTTGCCTCCAACTCCCTCTGGGTTGCTCAGGTAATAAGTGTGTTTTCTTTGCCCAGTAGCATTTCATGTCACGGATACGTGTTTGTTTAGTAGACCGAACTGTCAAAAAGTGATCGCAATCGTATCCGCAGTAACCTGTTTTTGTGCCTAACACCGGTTCATTCCACCACAGGGTACTTACCTTGAGACTTACTGTACAAAGTGAATTGGTTAGTTGTAGTATATTTAACGTGTGGTTTTTATTGAAGTTTAATAGAAGTGTTGTGTTTATAACGAATGGTTTAAAAATAACTGTACTTATATTTTTCTACCTGAAACCTTGAGTCAGTGTTTGCTTGAGTCACTGTAATTGTGGTCCCTTTGTGTAATCTCTGCTACTGCTCATATACTCTTGAGATAGGCCTGGCTGCTCCGCCACTGCTACCACTATGACATAGTAGTACAGGCTTGTACCAAAGGTAAAACTTGTATCACCACCTGTAGTCTTAATTGTGTGTAGTGGTCCCTAAGGGCACTGCACAGGATTCTGCCTAACAAGTAGCACCAACAATGTGTGTGGTGTACTGGCATATTGTATTGTATTTATTTTATTTCTAGAATGCCTTTGCCAACGCTCTTTACAAAATGTAAAGTGATGGTACAAAGTTTAGCGATTATGAAATATAACAACAGAACCCAAAAGAAACAAGATTAACAAAAACATATAGCGGAAATGCAATGATAGTTCAGAAAAAATGGTGAAATAGTAAGTCAGGAACATGATAAATAGTTACAAGACACACGTCCAGCCAACCCCAGCCAAAAACTAATTTTGGGGAAGCAAACATTAAAAGAGTCCAGTCCAGGAACCAAATGACACATACTCTGGAAACAAACAAAACATTGTAAGCTGCCACGTATGAGTAAGCGCAACCGGCAGGTACAGCTCAGGATGCAAGCCTCTGGATATCTTCCCCAACCCTTCCAGGTCCAGAAAACAGGTTCTCAGTCTGCAACTCCACCAGGGAAGCCTCCATCACCAGAGAGAAGCCCACACCAATCCTCCTACCTCCCTGCTCCACTAGATGAGACACCATGAGCGACCAGCAACCACAACACGCACATGCAAGATGCTACACAAGCCACTACAGACACTGGCAATTGTAGGCAGCAGTGGCCATTACCCAGCAACTTCCCATTCTTCCTGACATCTCTCTGCTCTCACCACTAGTCCAGGGGAAGTGCCACAGCAGCAAGAACAACTACAGCAGCCGAACGGACAGTGGGCGGACCACCCAGTGCCGTCCCAACTGCCAGCGGTGCAGGCAATGATCGAAGACAGGGCACCAGCAACCCATCCTGACTTTGCATGGCCAGGTGTTCCACCGTGGCAGTCTCCACAGGCCCTCAACTGCATCCCCGTCTGATATATGGGCTGCAGTGTCACGTGAGCAGCAGTGCCTCCACCGTTGCTTCTCCAGGTTTGCAGTCACTTGTAGATGAATAACACATGATGGTATTTATCTAGAAGATCATACAACAGAATCCAGTCCCCTTGAAACATGAGCGGGTTGACCTTCTGGAGGGTTTTATACTTGAATTCTATTTTGTCACATAACTTCGCTGATTTTAGGGTCAGTACCGGGCAGACACACGGCAGACACCACCCAATGTTTTAGGTATAGTAAAACTATGGAATAATATCCTAAATTCTCCTTTTCTGCAGGCAAGTGTATGATGGAACTCTTCAACCTGAAGGTCCTCTAGAAGGGCTTCACGCTTTGACTCATCTGTTGGTGGATGGGTGACCACAGCACTCAAGTCTTATGGGCAGACTGTACATGCAGTGCGCTATCAATTCTGGATTATTTACAAAATCCAATGATCTGTGACAAACTTTTCTAAATGATGATCGAAGTCCTTAAAGGGGAAGTTGTCTCAAAAATGTTATGGTTTTCAAATGTTGCCCTAATTAAAAATATGTGTTAACATGTTTTTTTTTAAAGTTCCTATGGAAAATAATCTGCACAATGTGCCTCCAACTCCTGCTTTTCAATGACATGGAGGCATACGTTTGCAAACAGAAACAGTTTCATCTGTTTCTTTTAATTCTCTCCTCTCACGTCAGTAATTAAGCAGGATCCAACTACTGGGAGCGTAAGCTTGTTTGCTGCCATAGAGCACATAATTAAGCAACACATTCACAGGACAGTCAGTCCTTTTCATGCCAATCCTAATGCAACAATCATTTTTCCAATTTGGCATTCATAGAGCTGCCTGTCATGTGAACGTGTGTGCAAGGCCAACGCGTCCTGTTAATTTAACAAGTCTTTAACATCTCAATTCTTATCATCATTCTGAGGGTTCATTGTACTTAGCTTCTTTGACAATCCGCAATCCTCATCCTCTATTTTACAATCCTCATCATCTACACGTGTTCACCATTATTATGTCTCATGAGGAGGATTAATAATGTACCTGATTTGATTTCTGTAATTCTTGCATGGTTCTTCAAATATGCATTGTTTATTTCCTTGATACAAATAGAAATGTCATCAGGGTTTCTTTCTGGGCTTGGAATAGAGCATTTACATGTGTTTTTTGCGCTGTTTTTAGGATGCTTCTAAAGGAGTAGGAAGTATGCCATCTCTCCCATCAGTCCATAACACTTCATAAAGCAGGCAACTGCTTTCTTCACTGGATCACTCCATTACTTCTAGACATTGAGAACAGGAATGACTGGCATCACTCACTTATCTCTCTCCACAAAACTGACTTGACAGCATGGTCACCCTCGTTGTCCTCTCTATCACCCTGAAACATGTGCAATAACCTTGACCCCTCCTCCTTGTGCAGATGCGTCCACTTGGGCTTTTGTGTCCAATCTTCTGATGACAGAGTTGGAAGAAGGGGGCGCTGAGTTAGGCTGATGTGGAAGGAATGTTTGACTTATGTTTCTTCTCTCTGTTCTGGACCTTTATCTTCTCCGAGATTCTCCCAGAACAGCACTTTCAATGTTTCAGGCAATCTGTATCTTTTCCCCATTTCTTTCTTCTAAGCAGGTGAATTGGAAGAGTCTGAGTGTTCCTGTTCTGCTTTTTTTTCAGTGTGTTTCCCCATTGCAGGCCTAAACACAGTCGCTGATGTTCCTCACATGTAGAGCTCTCACAGAGACCACTCACAACTGGCACGCAGGCAAATTGTTGCTATCTGATTTCATTGTGTGGCTTGGTTGATTCAGCACCGCTCAGTTTATTTCCCTTAGCAGATTGTGCATACACACGACACAAACACTTGCCTCTTGCATCAGTGTGCCGCATCAAATTCACCTCAAGGCCTTATTTTGTCTGTTCATGGAAACTACCCCAGCATTCATCCACGCAATCCCGCATGTTCCTGCCACCCTATAAACTTCACGGTTGCTACTGCCCTAGGGGACGTGTGGCAAGCCTTTCTTCATGCTACCCTCAACACAGCAGGGAGGATAACACTGTGTGATGAAATAAATAATCCCATCGGATTTCTCAGGGAAAGCATTGGAAGCAATTGGAACATGAGCAAAGTGCAGAAAATAGAGTATTGTTTTGAACTGTCTGGCACTATTCTTATTCATACACACATATTTAAGACTGACTAATTGTTACATTCAGTGCACATAATATACCAGCCATAATACTCATCCATCACCTTAGAAGTGCCACATTTTGTTTCACTGCCATACTTTGCCAAGTTAAAAGTTAGGGGACAGAAATAAGGGCTACATGGATACATGTCACTAAAGTCATTCTTCAATTTTGATAATAATATTCTAAATTTCACATGCCTTTTCCAGACGCATTCTTATAATAGTCGTAGCCTTGAATATAATGCTGAGGGGGCGCACTATTAGTTATTGTTATTATTAATATACCATCATATGAAAACGTGTTGATGTTAAGAGAATCACGTATCATGTGTGTGTGCAGATATGGAATTACAATACAAAAACAATCAGAATAAATAAGGTGCTTTGAGTAGCAGGTTTAATTAAATCCATTGGGGTCAAACGTTTTCTGTGCATAGTGTGACGGGTAGCTTGGGAGACTGAGCCCGGATGCCAGTACTGGTGAAGTTCACACGGTGCAGGGCAGTACATTAAGCAGACTTGTGTGTTGGCCTTCTAGTGCAAGGCACAGTGAGGGGAACGGCAACGCTGAAATAGGGAGAGGCAGCCATTGTATTTTCCTTAAGAAGCAGCAGCAGAGCTCAGCCCACGCAGTACCGTTCTCAACGACATGAACTGAAACACAAGAATCCGGAGGGCATGTCAAGCACTTTATCTAAAGGAGGCAGAAGCGACCACTCAGCTGCAGGTGTGAGGAAACAATGAAGCCGGGCAGTTGCCCGGATCTGAGTCGAAACATCAGATTAATGCATGGTATTGACCTTATACTTGCATGTGGGCATGACGTAGAATAAACACAGCACATATGTGTGTTCTTAAAATCTACGTTCTTCATTCTGAGAGAAGAGAGGCCTTATGAATAATACAGTTGTTGGAAGTTGGCATGTGTGACACACCCATTTGCATGCACTAGAGCTACCAGAAGGTCTGCTCTGAAGCCTACAGAACTGCTAAACGGCCAGCTAGTGTTATTTCACAAGATCACTAAGACTCAGCAAGTCAAAGTGGTCCTGCAATTGTTTCTCCCAATTAAGGGGGGCGGGGGGATTTACAAAGCACTATGTGCATGCAAACGCCAATTATTACGATAGAAAAATCCATACTATTTTGTAAAGTTACTCAGCCCAAAAGATTTGCAGCATCACACTGACCACCAGCAAGAGCAGTCTTTTTCAAGAAGGCTTTATAGTCCCAACTTTGACATATGTCTGCATGCCGCGGTATTGCAGTGTTCAGGTGACCTGGCACTGCAGAAACAGTGAAGGTGGGCTCCAGGCACAATTAAGGAGAATGTCTCAGCTTCGAGGCATCACTGGAATCATTTCCTAACCCTAAAAGAGGTAGTACCTCAATGTTGTGGTGGTGCTTTTGTTTTCTTACATTGTCGTTCAAAGAAAAGTTAAAACAAAAACAGAGCCATTGTATGTGGAGGTATCAGTGATGTTGCAGTTCTGCTTTCGTTTGAAGTCATGTCATCATCTTCAGCAGGGTCAATGATGTCCTTTTCTGTGTGTTACCCGGCGTGGCTGCACTGTAGGGAGAGGAGAAGCAGCAGCTATGCTGCATAGATTGTGTGGGTGGCATATCAAGCACAGGGTTGAGAGAGTTTGGAGGGGACAAATGGCAAACAAGTGAACAATATGACTATCAGAGAACGTTAAAAACTTCCGTCCTGTAGGCCTAGCAGAGTGCCTGATTGAGAGTGCAGCACCTCACGCACTCTCAAGTCAGACCACACAAGGAACTCAAGGTGGGATACAGAGAGCAGGTGGATGGAAACTCTATTATTTTGGTATTAGATATGTCAAGTAATGAAAGGGCATTCTGGAAGACAATATTTGAGAACGCTTTTGGAATGTCTTCTGTTAGCCCATGTCACATCTTTAAAATACAGAAAAGGGTAATTGGACACTTATTGTCTTCTTAGTGCAATGTCTAGGTGTTGGTGTGACTTGCTCCTACTAACAAAGGGGCCTGAAATGAACGACATATCCCAAAGGTAACAGTGTCGAAGGAACTCTTTCAATAAAATACAAAATATTGCTGAATAGGGGGCAGGATTAATGAGGGACGGGCACAGACTGTTTCCCCACTCCCACCTTTTGGAGATGCCCCTCCCTCTTAGTTGTAGAACAATGTAGAGAATCACGCCACTTGAGGTCTGGAAGACATTTAGTCGAACTGAAGGATTCAGTCTATTGCTGCCTATAAGGACATACACAATGGGGTGCGCTCAAACATAAACATATGTCATTCATTAAAAGGACAACCAGTTGGAGAACTACATGATTTGCAATAGGGTCCAGTGCCTGTCATCATTGTGGTTCCATATAAAATATTTGGACACTGGGGTATTTGGATCATTTCTTTAAAAAAGCATACACCTTGGAATGTGTACGAAGATGCAGCAACAAGACGGAAAGTAAATAGATCGCTAATGTGTGCCTTGTAGTCTAGCCAAGTCTTAGGGCTTTGTGCAATGCTGTGACATGTGACATGTCAATAACCAGAGCAGACAGTCGGGGACATTATTAATCACACCTCGCATGATGCGAAAGTTAAGGTACGGGCTTAATATTGCAGTGCCGCTGGTATTGTTACTGTCACCACAGTGGCCACAGGGAAAAGCAAGGTTGTTAATGAACTTACTGTGAAAAGATAATCCACTTTTGATTAGCAGAATAAAATAGCAATTAACTTCATTTGGGGTGCTTATTGTTGACTTTTTTCTCTGCAGCTAATTTACTTTTCCGACAGCATTGCATTTTTTTTCTGTTAGGATTTACTCCCTCAGCACCATTATTAATGTGATCTTAATGTAACCGCGTGCATGTTTATTTCTAGAATCTTCTATATATTCCTGAGGTGAAGAGATTAATGACAGGGTTTTTTTCAAGTTGTTTTGCTTACTTAAAGATTACACCAGCGAGAAGAGGGTTGTTATTATGCAGGTGAAATGTGTAGGCTCAATTACATATGTTAGAAAGAAAATCTTATGCCAGTATGGCATTGCTTCTAAGGGTGAATCTGATATGTGCCTTAAAGTTCTAGCCCAGCTACCTTATTTTTGATCCTGGGAGTAGCACAGTGTCTATTTTCTTGGCAAAAGTTGCATCTCATGGAATTGTTATTTGTGTAGTCTGAGGAGAGTGATCTAAAGGAGGCATAATGAGCGACTTATAGTAGGATCGCTCACATTTTAACAATCCTGCCAGGATGTATCAATTGAATTTGCCTTCATAAAGCCAACGCAACATACAAAAGAGGATCAATCCCCTCTTTACAGAGTATAGAAATAGACTGTGGCTCACAATAACCCCTGAATACTTCATTGTCGACGCTGTTACCGCTTGCCTCCTTGCTACTCAATAAGTGAAGAAGACATGATGTGCGACCATTTATGGAATTGTTGCTGACTGCTCTAGGTTATTATAATTTTTAATTGGATGATGTCATGGGGCATTGCTTCCCCATTGGCTCCAGGGTGTGAAGTCCACAGGGATGCAGCTGGAGGTCCAACAACACCGCTACCAACTCCCTTGAAGTCAGCTTCATGGTAATGCACTTTATTTTGTTTAGTGACACCTGACACTGTAAGGGACAGGGGTTGCAATCCAAGTCAAATTGACCTGCAGACATCAAGGGCAGATCTCCAGTTATTACATCAGTCCATCAGTGCATTGCAATAGGGAAAGAGTTAGGATTTGTAGAAACCTATAACCTATAACAAGGCTCCCTGCGCACCTTTTTGTCAGTCCCGTTATGCAAAGTTTTCGTCCTTGTGATGTGTTCTTGTTTCTGCGCCCCGAGGCTTGCGGGCTACCGGCGCAATACAAATAACAATTTTTAAAAAATACTAAATAATCCACCTATGTTCTCTTTTCAGTAACAAGGCATGTATGGCTCCACCCCTCGGTGGTATCGATACCCTCTCGATGATAGACCAGGTGAGATAATTTACCTTGTGTGTTTTTTTTTTAATAAAGTGTTAAACCAGGGGGACATTTGGTCTTCTGGTGCATATAAAAGATTGGTGTTCTTGCATTCTTTTCTTAATTGGTCTTGCTGTCATTCTTATGTATTTTAAGTTGTAGGGATAGATAATTACGTAAATAACATTACTTGTATTGCAATTTGTAAAAGAGAGTTGCCTCCATGGAGTGCGTAAAACTAGGTCTAGTGTGGTCGAAATGGTGGTAAGAGGACACAATGAGCACAGTCCACATGTTGTATGGCCGAAAGGACGGTTTGTGTTCTATAATGTCGGTTTTAACTGGAGTGCCTGCCCACAGTGGTAGGATCTCACCACAAACCATGGCAGTTGCAGTGTTTGGTTTCCCACGTTAAGGAATGGCCATAGTTTGAGAATGTCTTTCTGTACTCAGTTGAACTGAGAGGAATAACTGTGTACTGCTGTAATGCTGTTCTCTTGTCTGGGTCTGCTGTTTTTCTCTAAGGTGTTTTCACATGGGATATTGCATGCCCATTTCCTCGCAGTCTTTAGGAGTTTTCTGGGATTATCCCTTTCTTTTAATTTTTGTGAAAGAGCCTGAGCTTGTTGGTCATATTCTGCAATATCTGAGCAGTTTCATCGAAAAGGTAAGTACTGGCCAAAAGGTAGATTCAATGTCACTGTTTTGGGGTGAAAGTTGTCGAACTGTAGCAATGAGCTTTTGTCTGTTGGTTTTCTGAAGAATGTGCTGCAGAGTGCTCCCTCTTTCACTGTAATTTTCAAGTCCAAAAAATGGATCTCATCTTTGCTGCTTGAATGGGTGAACTTGAAGTATCTATTTCTTTTGTTGAGCCAGACAATTAATGCATGTTTCAAAATCACCCACATACAGGTTAGCCAGAGGTGGAGCAAAAATGGCCCCCATGGCAGTGTCTGACATCTGCTCGCAGAATATTTCTGTATATATGAAGAAATTCTTAGTGATTGCAATTTCAGCAAGTTGCAACAGTAACAGCTGAAAAATCTCCAGAGGGGGCATTTGTTTCTCTACAATTTTATCGATCACAAGGAGTGTCTCCATCTGTGGGATCGAGGTGTAGAGGGATTTTATGTCGAGCGTCACTAGAAATCGTTCTTCTGGTTTATAAGCTATATCTTTGATAATGTCAATATAGCCGTGGATAGTCGTGGTGTCCTTGATGTAGTGCCTAATTTTAGGTATTTCTGGTTGTAGGAAGAAATCGACATTTTTGGATAGTGGTTCAAGGACTGAGTTAATGCATGCCACTATGGGACAATCAGGGGGAGGAAAGACACCCTTATGAGTCTTAGGGAGTGTGCAGGAGGCTGGGATGCTCAGGAACGAGGGGCACAGAAAATCTGCCTCTTTTTTGCCGATGTTGGTTGGGTAGAAGGTGGACTTCGGGTGAAGCATGTGTCCCCCAGCATAGATAAGCTCAATGGTCAGGGGAAGGGGCAACCACATTACAATCTGTACAAAGGCACAGACAGTACATGCAGGTGCAAGGGAAGGTGGGATACTGTTGTAATATACATGCACCATAGGGGATATGAGCTTACGAAGCCATGGAACCACGAGAAGCACCCATGTGTGCTATGAAAGTCCATGTTGCAAAGTGAACCCCCTGCACCACCACAACAACAAGCCACATTAGCAGGGCAAAAGACAACATGCCCATGCATGTGTTGTGTACACCCTCAGCATGCACCTTGAATTAGCTGTACTCATTGGCCTGCAACTGTGCATGACCATCAGGCAAAATGTGTGTAGGATGACCATTCTTCACATTTCATGATTATCTCGCTAGCCCACTTACTACTATGATTGATAACTGAGAGCATGCCATTGTCCACCAAACACGTTCTCAGTTAACTCAGGCTGATGAAGCAGGACCCTCCACTGCCCTGGAGACCTCCACCCTTGGTCGTGCAATTACCTTTATCCCTGCACAGGCCAGCCATGGGAATAGCTGGAGGAAGATCAGGATGGAGACACCAAGGTCACATCACACCAGCCCATGTCAGCCATGTCAAGTGTACCCATTGGCCCCTTCCCCAGCACTGCAGATGCCTCTGCACATGTAGCTGAAGGTGCAACACTTCTGGCCACTGTGGTGATCCCCTCATCGCCTGAGGCAGACAACCATTTCCAGCACCAGGCAGAGCCGGACACAGGGACTCATGGCAGTCATTCACATGAGGAGGATGTCACTGTCTTCAGGTCATCCTGCTTCAGCTCTAGCCCTCTGCAAAGTCCCCAGCCATTGCCTCAGCATACACTGGCTGCAATATTGTGGAGGCTAGATGCCATGGAGCAGTGCCAGGTCGCCTTACAAAACCTGGTAGAGATGCGGGTGCAGCATCTGAAGGCCATTCGGACAGTGTACATGGATCCTGAAGGAGGATTTCCGCCAGGTCATTGGACAGCCAGTGCGAGCAGCTGTCAATGGCAATTGCTGGCATCACATCTGTGGGCCAGAGGATTAAGGGCATATGAAACTGTGCAAAATCAAGTCATGCAAGCATGTTCTTCACCATTCAATACATCTGACGCCTTGAATCAGAGTCTTCCACCACTGTCACCCCTATGGAGCAGTCATTGGCTATGACCCCAAGGTGGTGCTCATTGCACACTGTGGCCCATACAGAGCCCAAGCAGGCTGGCAAGAGCAAGAGGCCACAAAAGTGACATGATGTGATATGACCCTATTTCACTGGGCACAGCGAGGTCGGTGTGAGTGGTGTTGCAGTTTGGGGAGGTGGGTGGGAGTGGGGTTTGTGATAGCGGTGGTGGGTGGCAAACATCTGTTGAGGGAGGGTGCTCACCACAATTGTTGATTAAAAAATAAATTGTTCCCTCGAAGAAACAATAGGACAATTCATTTTGTGTGAATGTGATATATTGAAAATGTACACATATGTTAAAGTGTGATGCATTTGAAAAGTAACATGTCTAGAAAAAGTGCAATTAGATCTTTTTACACCAGACATCTGTCTCTGTCTTCCTCACGCACAATGTTTAGCAGAACTGCATCTGCGGACAGTGCATCATTGTCCACTGGGGAAGGCATGTCCAGATCAGAGGAGGGGGACATTTCGCCTGAGGCAGATTTTGTGCAGCATGGCAAAAGCAAAAGATATCTGCCCAACCGTCTCTGGCCTGTAAATCAGGGTCCCTCCGGCATGGTCCAAGCACCGGAAAAGTGCCTTCAGCAGGCCAAAGTTCTGCTTGATGAAGAGGCTGGTCCTGACGTGTCCCTAAAGGTAGGCCACCTCCTGTGGAATGTGTGGATTGTGTACAGGTGTCATCAGCCAAGGGGGCTCGGGCAACCAGACTCAACCGGATGATCATAGTATACAGATGGCATGCATGGTGCATGTCATTCACGGTGCATTGAAGATGTGTAGCATGTTACATGTCTTGTTGATGGGCACTCTCTTGATGCAGTTATGCTGCATTTGTGCACTTGTACTACATGGATTTAATTCCCAGTAATTCTATGATGTGTGATATATCATGGGGTACATGTGCATTTTCACTTAGAGATACACATTGCACACAGCTCACACGTAAATTGTGCAGGCATGGCCTGTGGTAGGATTTCAAATGGGTGTGCTGTCTGTATTCGGCCTGTGGTGTGCAGTGCTGTCAAATGTTGAGATACTGTGTAATTTGTTGTTTGTCTGAATGTCTGTGCTGTATGCATTCCTGCAACAATGGATTCACATACATGGTTTGCAGTATACATACCATCAGTGTTTGTCAGTGTTTCATTGTCCTTGCACAATGTTAAACTGTTGAATTGGCTGTGTAGGTATTTTTGCATTCTACTTTTGCTGTGACATTGTATTGTGTGATGGTAATTGTAGTCATCCAGCATCCATGTCCATTCTCTTCTGTGGCTCTCCATGTACAAAGGCAGGGTGCTATTACGCAAGACCATGGTGTTGTAGGTGGATCCAGGAAAGCAGGTGCAGCAGTGTGTGATTGTCAGGTCAGCGTTGCACGTAACCTGCACATTCATGGAGTGGAACTGCTTCTTGTTCTGGAATACCTTTTCAGATGTCTGCGGGGGGGGGCATCAAGCCAGATGGGTGTAGTCCAGCACAACAATTTAATTCAGCATGTGGGCTGTTGCATATAAATCCTCCTTTGTGGTATTTATCTGTGCCAGGACTGAAAAAGTGTGCTGGGACATGCAGCATGCCCACAGTGTCCTGGAAGGTGCCGCTGGCTAGAAAAATTTTGCACTCACAAGAGCTTCATCAGCAGAAGTAGGGCAGTCCCGATATTGATGCTGCTCTGGATGTTGTCGTGGATCATGAACAGTACATCTGCTACTGATTCCCTTTTCAGCCGGTACAGAGTAATGAGCTGGTCATCAGTCAATGCCCAGAGTGACCGACTGACCCATGGAATTGGTGCACATCTTGCATTCCATCTCTTCCTCCTCGCTGTGCCATGTGTCCTGTGCTGCAGTACCTGCCTCTGCAGCTCAATGTGGAGCAGCAGATGCTGCATATCCCAGTTTACAAGTGCTAGTGGCACATGGTATTGTAAAGTATGTTTGGGTCAGGTGTGAGCCTTTTTGCCATCTTTTGAAGTGGATTGGGTGCACCTATGACTTGGTTTCAATCACCTGTATGCATTTAGCTTCACCTTTTAGGTGGAGATAACTGCAATTTGTGTTTGGCAGAATGTTTGCCAATTTTTGGTCGAGATACCGTTTTGCATTGTGGCTGCAATTCTGCCGCTGGAATTAGTGCCAATGTTAATTTGTGCTGATGTCAGAAGTAATTACGTCATTGTTAATTCCGCTGGTGCTAATTCCATACTTCCTTACACTTCACCATTCACCAGTGGGAAGACATTTTTGTGTTATGTATATGTGCCCTGCATTCTTTTCTACCCCAATGCATCAAGATAGTCAATATTTATTTGACTTTACTCATTCTGTCTTTCAGTATCTGGGAATACTTCCACACGCCTACAAAGTAATCCAAACTCTCTTGTCCCAAATTCTCAAAAAAGATGATGGTGACATATCATTTCTGGGTAGGAAGCAGGGTTGATCCAATATATGGATCATCTAGTGGTTGCATCACCTTCATATGAATCAAATAAGCAAGTCTGTTAAAGACATTCAAAGTGAAGGGGCGTGATCCATTTGAGCAGAAACAGCAAATGTGTAAAGAGAAGCTGCACTATTTAGGTGGTGGTAGGAGTCTTATGAACGTCCATGTTCAATCTCTTCTACAGTTAGCCAAACCAACACACAGTCAAATTAAGTGTTTCTTGCAGTGAAATTGGCACTTTTGGCATTATATAATGGTTAAGTTAACATGGTAAGCACGTGGCAAGAAATTACACTCTTGCAACAACTAAAGCCAATCTAACCTATTGGATTAAGACATATAACTACTAATATCACTATTTGTACTCGGTCAGAGAGAAAAATCTTAAACCAATTAAGGGTCTCATTGGCCGTAACAAATACCTCAAGGAAAACAAGTTTGGTATGCATCATCACCAACAAAGTTGTATGGACTTTTAGGGTATCATTCAGATGTTCGTATAACTTTGTGAATGGAGCAAGGGCGATGATGATTGTGGACATCATAGTAAAGAGGTCAGGTTTGTTTTTCCTGGAAGAAGCATTCATGTTTGCTGTGCATGAGTCCTGATCTGGGGATGTGAAATTTTCTGAAGCTGCACTTGTATTTAACCGCCAGGAATTATTCCCATGAACCTGTGGGCTTCTGTGATGCGTTTGATCATGCCCCATGGTCTCAGGTTCTATGACCGGCCCTTTTAATCTTAATACAGGTGGTACTACTAAACCAAGGGCTCAGTTGTGTTGGTCTTTTTTCCCAAGAGTGGTACGTGGTCCACTCGTACTGGTTGATCCAGAGGAAGTTCCAATGTCCCAGTGATGTTCTAGGTTTCCTGTCAATCCATTAAGATAAAGCCAATTATGGAAGCCAGCACATGCTGCCCCATGGGGGGGGGGCTTCCTTGAGGTTTTTGATGGCCACCTCTGTAGGCTCTACTGTTGAACCTAGCTCGGGCGTCACCTTGTTCACTGGTGCATTTACCTCATTGACAGGGAGTGGTTGTTTTGGGACCCCCCAACATATTGATGAAGTCAGTTTTTTCATACATGCCTGGTCTGGTGAACGAGGAGAATTCATAAGGCATTGGGGTTTCTCGCAATGTCATAGTATGGTCTTGTAAGCCGGGGTTTTCCGAGAGCAAATTGCCACAAGCTTTGATGATTTCCAGGAGTTCAACATCAAATAAGTCCTCTGATGCTGGGCCCTTTGTGAGAGTAGTCATCCGAGACATGTCGGGTGCCAGGAAGGTGGTATCAGGGCCATGTCCCCTCTGCATCACCTTCCTGAAAAGCCTTGCCTGGTTTCCATATTAGTTTGTTTCCTTACTCAAACGAAGGGGGGTTTTGGTAGCTCCACAAGACACAAAACAAGGGAATTGCTTCCAAGGATTAGTAGTCCCCCAAAAAATAATTGCAGTTTGTTAGACAAAGTTTGTATGCAGTACCCTTTGGGACCACTTCACACAACTAGGACTACAGGTGTAAGCAAAACCAACCTTTGGTTTAAGTCTGTACTGCACAGTTTTTGGTAGCGGAGCTGAGCAGCTAGGCTTATCTCAAGAGGGAATGTGAGCTGTAAGGATGTTACACAGAGGTCTAGAATCACAGGTGTTCAAATAAACTCTTACATTCAAGGTTTTTTGGTCAAACCCTTATTAATTTATTCAACCGTCAGTTATGAAACATTCACTAGAAGGAGGCAGTTAAATATCACACATAAATATACTTCAGTACAATACTCATTAATTTTCTGAGGCATTCAAACTATTTTGAAGGAGGAGCAAAATGGTATTCAGAATACTTTGAAGGTGCAGCAAAAAGGAATAGGTTCAGAACATGAAAGGATTACAATTTCTTAGACTGTGCAGATACTTTGAGTTCACCAGAAGAGTCAATTCAATTCAATAGGCTAGGCCAAAATCAATGGGATAAAGTCTTGGATAGATAAAAACGGTTCTGGTACGTAAACGGTAAAGTCTCTGTAGAAGTTCTCAGAAGTAGTTTGTAACAAGAAGAATTAGATGTTGGGTCACAAGCTGATTAGGCCTGCTAGTTGCAAAGGTTTCAAGCACTTTCACTGTGAGAGGTAAGTACTCTCAGTCTCATTTCACAGTACCTTACAAATGAAGAAAAAGATGCAGCTGAAGACTTCTGTTCCTGGCAGTTCCTGCAGATATCGCTGTTCTGAGCCTCAGTTGTGGGGACAGGAGGGAGGACGTCGGGGACTCCTGCTCTGCACTGGGACTGGTCAAAAGGCTAGCAACTGGTAAATCTTCAATTCTGGTAGCTGTAGTCAAGCACACAAACTGGTGTCCCTCTCCCGGTTTATTCGGTTTCCTGCAGCACTCTGAGGAAAATACAACCAGCTCTGAGTATCCAGGTGGCTTAGTGTCGAGTTGATTGGTCCCACCAACTCAAAGGGAGAAGTCGTCCTTGCAGGGCTTCTCTGTCGAGATGAACTTAGTGATTCAGACTTGCAGTAGGGCTTCACCAGCAAACCAACGGTCCAGGAGTTGCAGCCGTCCTCTTCAAGCTCGTCTTTGTTTCTTTCGTTCCAGTGGTCGACTCTGCCTTCCTAGCCAAGAGACTCGCCTTTTATCCAGTTTCCTCCCATTCATTCCAGCCTAGCTGCCACTCACCCAACATGGTGGCTGTCCTTGCCGGACAGTCAGCCAGCCAATCATGCCAGAGTGCATTTGGGTCTCCTAAGAGACCAAGGACAGGGAGTTTTGGGCACCTCCCTCACTTCCTGCCCACCACAGACACTCGGGCACCAGAGGCGGTCTTCAGTCCTGAAGCCCGCCAAAGGCGAATGAACAAAGGAACCAAACCTGGTTTGGCGCGCAGATTAAAACTGTAGAAGGACCTTAACACAAAGAAATGGCAAAAAAATAAGACCGGGAAGTGTTTAAACAAAGAGGGCTCATACGCCATCTTGAAAAACATGGCTCCTGCGATTTAACGCTACCAGTGTTCGTGGTCGATAATAATCAGGGTAGTTCAATGTAAAACCACTGCCACCAGCCATTTTGATAGGAAAGGGTAACATTTGACCGCTACATCCGTATCTAGACACAGGGGATACTATGTACCCCTCCAGCACTCTATTGTAAGATGGGATGTGCTGGGTCTAGGAACTTAAAAATACTAGTAAAGTCAGAGAAGCTATTTAATTTTGGGAAAGCATGAAAAGGTTTCCCTGTGCCACTGCACTGAGAGTGCTGTGTGACACACATGAAAAGATGATGCCTATGGAGTTGCCTAAAACTCCATAACCAAGGAAAACACAAGAGTAAAACGCATTTCAAAACACATGAGAGAGTGGGAAAAAGGGTGCCACTCTCTCCAGGTAAAACAATCAAGTCCTCAAAAGCCATCAAAGTTGCTGGGGGTCTCTAAGGTGAAGGGAATTAGCACATTTCTGAGAATTCTCCCTAACACTCGTCCCCTCAGACTAAGGGTCAGGAGGATTTAATCCACCCTGGATGAATCTCATTACATCAGTCGGTCATACATTCTGGAGAGACCATCAACATTTTGGTGATTACACCCTGACCTGTGTTCAATGGTAAAATCAAACCCCTGTAGGCTGACCATCTTAACAATTTAGGATTTAGGATTTCCCTCTTCATCTGCATTAACCATTTCAAGAGTTGGTTGTATGTCTGAATCACAAAAGTAGATACATAAGAGTATGGTCTAAACTTCTTCAGAAAAAAAACAATGGCAAAACACTCATGTTCTATGGTTGCCCACCTTGTCTCAGGTTCCTTCAGCTTCCAGTTGATGAAGCAGATTGGGTGTTCCCTACCTTTCTCATCCAGCTGACTTGGAACTGCACCTATAGCTGTATTGGAAGCATGTGTTTGCACAAGGAAGGTTTGGTTGAAGTCAGGAGCTCTTAAGAATGGAGCTTGACAAAGGGCTTTCTTAAGTGCTTCAAATGCCTTTGTGCACTCCTCATTCCACCTGTTCTTTTTGAGGAATGGGGGTGAGGAGACCACATTTAAGGGAGAAGCTATGGACCCATAGTTCTCTATGAAGTTCCTATAATAACCAGTGAGACCTAAAAAGGCTCTCACTTGGGTTTGAGTAGTAGGGCTGGGCCATTCTTGTACAGCTTGTACTCTTGTAGCCTTATTTCACCTCTTCTTACCTCATGTCCAATGTAGACCACTTTGCTCTGACCAATTCGACATTTGCTTGCCTTTATGGTCAGATGTGCCTGCTCAAGAGTCTGCAATACATATCCTAAGTGGTCAACATGTTCTTTCCAAGTAGGGCTGAACACTGCAATGTCATCCAAGTATGCCATACAGAAGTCGTCCATCCCATTCAGAACTTGATTAACCATCCTTTGGAATGTAGCAGGTGCATATTTTAATCCAAAGGCACAAACTTAAACTAGTAGAGGCCTGATGGGGTCGAAAATGCAGTTTTCTCTTTGGCATGGTCTGTCAGAGCTATTTGCCAATAGCCTGAGGTTACGTCAAATGTACTGAGGTACTTGGCTGAACCAAGTTTGTCCACCAGTTAATCTGTCCTAGGTAAAGGATGGGCATCAGTCTTTGTTACTGCATTAAGAGCTCTATAGCCTACACAGAATCTCAACTCCTAGGATCCTGCCTTTGGCACTAGTACAACTGGACTAGACCATGGACTGGTAGATGGCTCTATTATCCCAAGATCAAGCATCTTGTTGACCTCTTCCTTTATGTGGGTTCTTACATGGTCTGACATCCTGTAACCTTTGTTTCTAACAGATAAACAGTCACCATGAGAATATCATGCTGGCCCCAAGGGGTCAAGCCTGGTGATAGTGAAAACGGGGAGGCAAACTGATTTAACAGAGATGTGCACTCCTCCTGTTGTTCCACTGTCAGATTAGAAGAGAGATTAACTCCTACTATCTTCCCATATAAAGGTTGTCCCCTGAGGAGGCCAAGTAGAGGTTCACTGTCCTCCTCCTCCTGGGCAGAGGCTAGAAGCAAAGCTCCCAGTTCTGGTCTCGAGACATAGGCTTTTAGACGGTTGGTGTGAAAGACCCTCGGGGCCTCCTTAGGATTGCCTAAGTCCACCAAACGTTTGACCTCTCCAAGTTTTCCCACAACCATGAAGGGTCCAATCTATTTGTCATGTAAGGCCCTCTGCCTTGTAGGTACCATAACTAGAACTAGCTGGTCTTGAGTAAACTAAACCGTGTTGGCAATCTGATCATGCCAATGCTTCACCAGAGCCTGACCTGCTTTCAAGTTATCAGAAGCTTCTATCATCATGTGTGTCATTCTCCTGTGGAGGCCTAACACATAGTCAGTGACTCTCACTGGCTTTGGGGAAGGAGCCCTCTCCAACCCCTCCTTAATTAGGGCCAATTGACCTCTAACTGGATAACCATAGAGGAGCTCAAAGGGACTTAATTCAACTCCCTCCTGAGGGACTTCTCTATAAGCAAAGGGAAGGCATGGCAGTAGAAGGTCAGACTTTTTTCTAAGGGGGTCTTGTAAAGCACCTATCATGCTCTTCTTAGTATAGTTAAAACTCTCTACCAATCCATTCATCTTAGATGGTAGGCAGCTGAGAACTTGTAAGTTACTCCACAGTTTTTCCATATAGCCTGCATGTAGTGGGACATAAAATTAGATCCCCTGTCAGAGATAACCTCCCTAGGAAATCCTACCCTTGTAAAAATACCAAGCAGGGCCTTAGCAACTGCCTGAGCAGTAACAGTCCTCATAGGTATACCTTCAGGATACCTAGTAGCATGGTCTACTACAACCAATATAAATCGATTGCCTGAAGACATTGTCAATTACTACCCTCTCAAATGGAACTCCCACCACTGGGAGAGGCTCCAAAGGTGCCACATTCTTGGCTCCACTCTTGCCAGATTTCTGATAAGTGTGACAGCTCCTACAAAATGTATCTACATCAGACCCCAAATTAGGCCAGTAGAAATAAAGACATAAAGAGAAAGCCTTTCCTTGGTCTTCTTAAAGCTTAAGTGACCAGCCAAAGGAATCTCATGGGCTAACTGTAGGGACTTGTGTCTTATCTCCTGAGGCACTACAAGTCTTCTGTTGTCCCCTGGGACAGACTCAGTAGGTTCACTGTAAAAGAGGCCATCTTCCCAGTACAACCTGTGCTTCCCTGGCTCTTGCCCGTCCAGCTGGGAAGCTGCCTGTTGGCAACGTCCTTCAAGATTAGAACACTCTCTTTGACCTCTGCTGAAGTCTGCCCTACAGTGGTACCTTCTGCCAGTAAAGACTGCAGCTCAGGATGGTCTTTAGGATCCAAATCTCCAAGAGAGGGAAGGTCTTCTTCCAGCTCTGAAGCTTCAGCAGCTGATTCAACCTCTCGTGGTTGTTTCTCACACTATGCCTCAGCTGGTGGAGTAGTCACAGGTATGACTTTGGACAGTCCTCTCGGGTATGTCCTTGTTGGATGCACAGTAGTGCTATCCTTCTTGTTTCCTGAGACCTTGGGTTTCCCCTTTGTCTCCTTTTTCCTGGAAATCGAAGTTGGCATTTCCTGTGGACTGGTGTTATAGATACTCCTGTAACAACCCATGGAGAGTCCTCTAGGATTTGTTCCGTGTCCTTCCTTGTCTGTTCCTGTTTCCTCTTACTGGGAGGCCTGAGGGTGCTTGATACAGCTCCAAGAGTCTTTACGTCGTTCCCCAACAGGACTCTCCCAGGCACCTCACTTTGTACACTAACAGGTATTCTGACAGCCATGTTGTTGGACTGGATGAGAGCTGGTAGTCTTGGAAGCAGTTGTACAGGGCCTCCAGCAAGCATGGTGAGGCATTTGGGTGTCTTAGCAACATCCTCAGGTTTGAAAAAAGGTTTCATCCACTACTGTAATGCTGGCCCCGGTGTCTCAAAGGGCAGGGGTCTCCTGACCATTTACAAGTACACTGTCCTTGTAATATTCTTTTGTGTTATGTGGAATTAAATTATAGACATCTAAATTGTGCTGTTCCCACAGACCCAGGGACACTAAAGAAACACTTGCAGAGGCTCCAACGGGGTCTTCAGCCAATAGTTGAAAGTTTCCACTAGCCATATGTACTTCTTCCTCTGTGGAGAAGGCTAAGGACACAGTGTGGATCCCTGAAGGTTTACCCTTGCATCTGGGATCCCCTTTCACATGGTCAGTTGACCCACATGCATAACATTTTCAAATGTTTTGACAAATGGGGGATTATGCTGACCTCCCTCCGGTTTGGCATGAGAGGTTTCACTAGCCTGATTCGGTTTCCCTTGTGGCTTACCCTTTTCCTGTTTGGGGCCCTCTTTTTGGATTGCAGGTGTTAGAATTCTAATTACCATCTTTCTTTTGCTGCTTCCCTTCATCCTTTTTCTGAGTTGCTCCATTATCCTTGTGAGTAGCCCTGTTGGGAACCCACAAGTCAGCAGCTTTTGTAAGCTTCTTGGGACCAAGCTCTTTAGAGTCAACCAAGTGATGTCTCAGCTCAGGAGAGAAGGGATCAAAAATAGATTCCAACCTAAACAAATTTCTCATTCCTTCAAAAGTGTTAACTCTGTAACCCTTTACCCAACCATTTAAGTTCTTCAAACAGGCACATACCCAGGTAGCCCAAGGGGTATCATCATTCTTTTTCAGGGTCCTAAACCTCCTAAAATACTGGGAAGGACTTTTCCCAAATCTAGCTATTAAAGCTAGCTTCACATTTTCATACTCCAATCTTTCAAGGTCCCCCACCTCCATTACAGCATCAGTTGCAACCTGGGGGAGCCTAGACAAAAACCAAGGAATCAACTGATCCCCTATGAAACCTTGAATCCCATAGCTATACTCAAAAGCATCCAACCAATCCAAAATATCAAGTTTCACCTCATACATACTCACAGCTTCCTTAGGAATGTGAGGTCTCCTAGGACTGCAAGACCTAGAAGACTCTGAGATAGAAACATTTTCAAGAGACAATTTCTTCATTTCAAGAACATGTTGCATTTCCATTTCTCTGAGTTTGATCTGTTGATGTTTACTTTCAGTTTGCATTTGGAGCCTTTTGAACTCTAACTCAAGTCTCATTTTTTCAGGAGAGACACATTCTGGACTCAGTATTGGACCTGGTAGGGTCCCAGTGGCTAAAGGTTGAGGCCCATGAGCTTGTTGAGGTGCAGAGGTGCTCAAATCCTGAGACTCCTCTGACTCTTCTTGCTCCTCAATAACATTAGAGTTAGACTCTGAATCATTATCATCCTCATCAACATTTTCCACATTTTCTGACGGAGTAGGACTGACAGCCCTACTTCTCAGACTTTGATAATTCAACAACCTTTTAATCAATTCATTTTTCTTTCCTTTAACAGGGAGATCCCTGACCTTGCACATTTCTTTCAGTTGATCTACTGTTAGAATGATCAGGGCTTCCTGTCTGAAATTATCCATATCAGGCATGATAAAATTGCTTTTCTAGTGGTGCTTAGCCTTGTGAAGGTTACTATTTGAACAAAAGTAAAGCAGAACTCTCAATGTAACAACTCTACAATTTATCCTCACCGCCTGCCACCAGTGTTAGGCAAAGTTTGTATGCAGTTCCCTTTGGAACCACTACACACAACTGCGAATACAGGTGTAAGCAAAACCAACCTTTGGTTTAAGTCTGTACTACACAGTTTTCTTTACCACTGTTGGGAATATACCAGAGCTAAAGCTACAAAGGCACTAAGTGCAACTTTGTACTCGGTCACGGACTACCTGGACATTACTCCTACGGGACCACCTCCATGGGCCGCCACACCAAATCCAACTGCCACAATGCTCTCCGAAAGATTATTCCTTTCTTAGCAAGAATTAGGCTGTCTTCCTCCACATCATCTTCCTCAGCCAATACTGTAACCACACAGCTTACTTCAATGGGACAAACAATCAGACCAGCTACCATGCAAGCAAATAAAGAGGCTGTTGATCCATATTTTTGAAAGATAACAGTCCTCTGTATGTTTTTCAACACAGCACTCTGCACTGGGAAGCCATTTTGACGTGCGTTTGAAGCTGTAATGAAGAAACATGAAAAACACTGCCCACTACCTTAGAAGTAACACACGCACAACATCTTCCCCTGTCCAGCTGCCCCTCCATATTAGTGCTTGGGGCCTCTTCCCTCATTTCCCTCCTCACCTTACGTTCCCACCTCTCCTGCAAACTACAAAAGAAAGGTTCCTTTAGGAACCACCTTTCACAGTTAAAAAATAGAACTAAAACAAAATCTTATTGACTCCATCTACTTTACATTTCTCAGTAAAGTACATACACTCACTATGTTTTTCTGACATTTATATTACCATTTTTTGTTATGCTAATGGGAATAGTGTGATGTTCATCCCCTTTTCCAAGGAACAAAATGTGGGATAACAGCCCGGCAGCCCAAGTTATCGGCCCACGCGAAGTGTGTCTGTGTGCGCCCTGATGTCTGCAGGCTTCGGCACGTTATAAATAAATAAATAAATAAATACATATCTCAGGCTCCGGGAACATTATCCTCCAGTGCAGCCCTCTGCAATGGGGGATAAAGTTCATTAGCACCCCTGTTTTCCAAAGCGGGATCCCGGCGTGCTAAAAAATTGATTTTACTTTCTACAGAAGATAACCACCATGGAAAGAGAAGGTGGGGCTCCGTACAGAGCTCCTCCTTCCTTTCCATGGCAGCCTGCAGAACCCTATGACCATTTTACCACAAGCACATTTGTTTTCCCTTTCAAACCTATACTACTTTCGAATCATTTTGCCACATAGCCAGTCCCAGGTGGACATGGCCACTTTAACACCATTTGTTATACCTCGCGGTCATGGCCAGTAGCCAGATTGTCCACATCATGACCTTACACCATGAACCGGACAATCTGGCCACTGTCCATGGCCACAGGCTATACCTCAGTCACCAGAGGTATATCACTATTTTTTTGTACCTACATTATGACACTTTGCTTGAAATCCGCCCATGTTTTATTTTTTCAAAAGTGTCAAAATGTATGTAGATACTTTAGCCATATAGCTTGGCCCCCTCTTGATATACTCCATTCAGTCTTTACACAAACATTGAAGGTTGGGTCTATAATCTTTCTCAAAATGTGTGTCCACATTCGTCAAATGGCAGCAAAGTTATATGCCATCTAAAAATGTTGAGACCCACCTCTAATTTTGCCCCCTCTTGAGAAAACCCCACCAAACTTTTGAAAAACATTTATGTCTCGATTTAAAATCATTTTGAAATCTTGTGTATACATTTGTCAAATAACACCACATTTATAAGCCTTTACATAGACCCCCCTCTAATTTTGCCCCTCTTGACAGAATTCCACCACACTTCGCAAAACCATTTATATCTAGATCAAAAATCGTTTTTTTTGCCAACTGTTGTGCAGATTCATCAAATGGCACCACATTTATAAGTCTTTACAATATTTTGGTATCCCCCTCTAATTTTTAATTTATAAGCCATCCAAAAACTGCTTTTCTCCAACCCTGTAATGCAGGAATAGGCAATGATGTCATTGGACATCTGAAGTGTCCGCGGACACTACAGGACTGTCCCAGGACATCTGGGATGTTTGGGGATGTAAAACACACATTCATTTGCTTCTTATGACCATATCCCATCCTCATCACCCCCCCACCTCACCAGAGATTGGGGCTGATCACACCTTTGGCGGTAACGCCGGCGGTATTACCGCCGGCGGTATTAGCCCTACCGCCGAACTCCCCAGCGCTAATAGCGCCGGATCACGAGTTTGGCGGTAATGTTAATCCCCATTCTCCATTGAGCCCATTCTGGAATTCCCCATTGGGCTCAATGGGCAATTTCACGCTCTTAACACCGGCGGATTTCACGCTGGCGGTAATAGCGCAAATTTTCTGTGGTTTTCCCCCCAGCTCAGAGCTGGGGTGAAATCCGCCGAAGTCCTGATTTGGTGGACCCTTAAATCCGTCTGTAATAGCGCTACCGCCGGATTTAAGGGTTACCGCCAAAGTCGTGATCAGGCCCATTGTTTGTTGAGGTTGACAAGTGGAATGTTGCCATTCATTTTTTTTTCTACCGTGGTGTCCATGGACACCAGCAAAAGTCTGCAATCCAACATGGCAGGCATCGCAAAAAAACTGATGGAGGTCACGCTTTTCCCCATCCAATAAGTGGACTTGCCTGATGTCCACGGACTTCACGTCGCCCGATAGGGCAATTAGATGACTGTCCGCGAACCGAACAGGGAAATGGGTCAGTGGACCGAACCCAGATATCACTAATTGTTTTTACTTATGTTTAGCCTTTTTTAAAGAGAACTACTGGACAGATTTACAACAAATTCAGAAAAACACATTTTCGGGACCAAGCCGCTGCTCCTGCCAGAAATTTGGTGAAAATCGGTCCAGTGGTTTGGGCTGTAGGGTGTGAGCAAAGTTTTTTTCCATTATGTCTATGACAAAAAAATTCCGAGCAGGTCATATTCTTTTGTTTGAAAAGATTTGCGAGGATTCGTCCAGGGGGAGAAAAGTTATGAGCCACCCAAAATGTGCAACTAGTGAAGGGTGTTCATCTTCATAAGACGTTTGGACACCTTACGGAAACAATTTCCTAATAACCCTGTAACCTCCACAAATCGAGCACAAACAGATGCATCCTCTTCCGAATTTGAAACAACAGAAAGTGAGAATGAACAGAATGAACAGAGGAAATTCGACTGTTGGGTATCTATGGTAGGAGCAACAACAACAAAAAACTAAAAACTAAAGGAGTCGTGGAAAAACCAAGGGACAGAGAGGAAGAAAAAAACAGGGCAGGATGACTCCTCAAGCGCCTTGGACACGGACAAATTGGAAAGACCTACGCGCTCTGTAAAAAAGAAGGCGCAAAAATAGATATTGAATAATCAGACATGTCAGTGGTTAATTTTTCCTCACACTGCTTTTCATCTGAGGATATAAAGATACTCGAATTGGGTCTCCATTTCTGTCCCACTGCTCAATATGATTATGCAAAAACCAGAATTGACTATGACAAATATATGCAGACGGTTAGATTAAAGAAATGTTTAAACATTAACACGCATAAGCCAACATTCTAAACAATTTCTGCCTGGACACACATCTGTGCCTATTGAAAACATGCAGACTCTTACAGATTTAATACATATGAAATCAGAGTGCGATAATCAAAAAGATATCAGTGAAGAAGGGTGGAAATCACTGAAAATCCACACTGACTGGCCTGCTAATAGCAAGTTTAAATCCAAATCTAGGTTTAATCCCATCTTCAATCCAGGTGGACATATGGAATCTTTCCAAGATTTGGTCATCAATGAATTGAAAAAAATCAGGAAGAAAAAACAACGTAACAAATATAATTTGTCCTTCCAAGAACAAAAAACCTTAACAACACTGCACACTTTAACTGACTGTATTATCAAACCATCAGACAAGGGCACCAACCTAGTTATTATGAATCGACCGGATTATATCCTGGAGCCTGAAAGACAATTAGCAGACAAAGAATGCTACAAGAAACTGGAGGGAGATCCCTCAGAGGACATGAATACCACACTCTACAAGTTCCTTACAACATGGAAAGCAACAGGTATTCTGGACGAAGACATGTGCACATTTCTTCAGCCTAAATTTGCCACTTTACCAACCATTTATTTTTTGCCTAAATTACATAAAAGCAAAATGATCCTGGAGATGATCCATCTGTGTTTAACAAATAACATTTTTCATCAATAAGGAGTTTGACATCCAACTCCAGGGGCCAGCTATGGTCACCACATTTGCCCCTCTTACACGAACTTGACCATGAGGTGGTGGGAAAAATATGTAGTATGGCACCCATACAATAACCAATATACAGATAAAATTGTCCTGTGGCTACGTTAAATTGACGATGTATTCATTATCTGGGAAGGGACTGCAGAAGAATGTTTGGGATTTGTGAAGATTTTAAATGCGAATCAGCTTAATTTGAAATTTTCAGAAAACCACAACAAGACTGCTATCATGTTTTTGGATATTCTTGTTAAAGTGGATCAAGGAGAAGTTTTCACAGATCTTTATAGGAAACCCACCAGCTCCAATTTACCTCTGCATGCCACCTGAAACCACCCCACGGCTCTCAAATGGAGCTTACCAAGTGGAAAGTTTATCAGAATCCACAGGAATTGCTCCAAAATGTAAAGTTTTGGCACAGAATGTGCACTGATGGCAGATAGATTCAAAAATTGTGGCTATCCGAAAAGAATCCTTGAGAGTGCATATCTCAAAGCCAGAGAAAAAGATCGAAACTCACTTCTAATATCTCACACAACTCTGAGTGTGGCCGAAAAGGATATAGATTTACATCTGATTTTAACGTATGGAAATGGATCGAGAGATATACGCCAAATAATTAACAAGCATTGTCACACTCTTAAATTAGACGAACATTTAGGAAACAGCCTCAGCGATAAGATTAACATCACCTTTTGAAAATCTATTTAATTAAAAGACAGTCTGGTGTCAAGCTACTTGAGTCCCAATACCAACATCATGGCTGACTCCTTGTTAAGTGGTAAATCTCTGGGTTTTTATAGATGTAACAAATGCAAGGCATGCCAGTATGCAACCAATACAACTAGCTACTGCCACCCTCTTTTAGCTACGAACATTAAGATCATGATGAGGATCACTTGCAATACAATGTTTGTGGTCTATGTTATCACGTGTTTATGTGGAAAATGGTATATTGGGAGCATGATTGGTAAATTGAAACTTAGAGTGCTCCAGCATATACATGCCATTAAGAATGTTGATCCCTCTTATCCCATGGCAGTACATTTCAAAACAGTTAATGTAGGAAAATTGGACGGCTTTGAATTGTTTGGCATACACTCAATTCCAGAAATGCCACAGGGAGGAAACCGAGATTTACAGCTAAGAAAATTGGAAACCAAATGTATCCTCGATCTGGAAACAAAAAAACCCAGAGGACATAATCTGAATGAGGAATTAAACACCTTCTTGGGCACTTAAATCATCTTTACAGCGTTTCTTTTTATTGAATCTCAGTGTTGCCTGATTGAATCATTTAATTTATGCATTTTCTGATTTTGGCATGCTTGGGTTTAAGATTTCTGTACAAATGTATGATATATGATCCCCGGGGCTACACCTTGTCGATTCAGTCCATTGCACATTTATTAAATATTTTTGTTTTTCGCTTCTCTAGTCATTTATCTCTCTTAAGCACAAATTTGCTTATTCATTTGTTTTGGCTTACATTACAACAATTTCTTTATGCACATGCATCACCATTCCAGATGTGTTTAGTGTTGGTTGCAAGATTTTTCATTGAATTTTTGGTGAACACTATGTAGTTTTCTCCTTATATATTCCGTATTCTGTCAGAATGTATTTGACTTTTTCCTCCACATTTTTTTATCTTTAAATTATAAGTCTGTTTTCTTTGAAGGTCACACATGGTCACACTTTTGAGATATGCATTGACTGATTGGATTACCTATATAGGACATCTACTCGCCCACTTAGTGGGTTCTGTTTGCATTCAACATAATTATGCCATATTTGCACAGTTTGAATTTAATTGCCCATCTGTATTTTGTTTGCTTCATGACAATTTACAGTTTTTATGCCTGTACACAATGTTGGGCTTGTGCCACCAGCCAGATATGTCAGTACTACAACATTGGATGGCTAAATTCATGGACAATTTTAGTTCAACATCCAATGTTTGCACTATGGCCTTTACATCATGGCAACTTTTAAAAATGTAAACTTATATTTGGTGTTTTTGTAGAATATTGTACTACCTGCTCTCTCTTGCATATTTGCACATCCCATGCATTCAGCACTTTTCTGCAGACTATGCAGTTCCATTGGACTGCATTAAGCACTTTGATAATTTGGGTATTCTACATGTTGTGCTGTATTGCTATTTTGCACATGGTTCATACTGCTGGTTTATTCACTGACAGCATGAATATTAGGTTTTGCAATGTATATTATGGTTTACAGATGGGACATGTCCGTACAACACATTGAATGGTAAGAGTGGTAAGATTTACAGACATGTAATGTTAACTTTTAGAATGTATGCACTATGCACTTTATACCTTCATCTCTCAGAATCGTAATTTATGTATTTTGAACTTTCACAGTACTTTGCATATTTTGCACACCTTTTGCCAAATTCCACATTGCAGGAATTATGCAGTTCTAATATTGGTTACAATACTGGTTGTGCCTTTGAATTGTGATGTACTGCATGTTTGGTGGTGGCAGAGACCTTTAATTTCCAGGGCCACTACTTCTGCTGACTTGTACTTCTAACTATATTGATAAGTAATGGTGTTATGGTCACACATTTTATTAGAATGGCACATCAGTCAGAAATCAGTGAACATTCGGCATTGTAAATACAAGTAAATATACAATACATATATAATAAAAAGCCATGATAGATCAGTGTGAGGTGTTGTAAATTACTCCTCATGTGTTGATGTATTTATATTTACACTGGCACACAATAGGTCTCAGACTGACAACATATTGTGTCACAGTATAATGTCATCTGCAGTACATGGCGATCAAAATATGTAATGAGCCATTTGTCCATTTTGACATTTCAAGATGTCCAACAGTCTGCCTATTTGGCTTTGCATATATCATACAGTTTGTTTAAACCATGTGCTCTTACCATCGAGTTGAGACACTATGTATTAGTTCTGTGCCCATGTTGTTACCTACAAACTTGACCAAGCGGTTTGGAAACCACGAAACGCGTCGTTGCTGGCATTTTTTCTACACGGCACCATGAATGAAGAAATAATTTTGGTACACGGCTCTTCATATATATATATAGATGATATGATATGGCATTTATAACGTGACTATACACAAGTGTTTCAAGGTGCGACATGTGTGTATATACGTATATGTATGTATATATTACATGGCCCCTGGCAGCAGTGCTGTATAGTTATGGTTAAGTTGCTCATCTCATAGGAGTACCACTTTTTGGCTGGCTTATAACTTTGCTTCCCTTGGACAAATTCACATAAAACCTTGCAAACAAAGTTGGGTGAGGTTTTGTGGAGGGGGGGGGCAAAGTTATAGGGGGGTCCCAAACATTTTGTTTTGCCATAGACTGAATCGAGAAAAATGTTGTTCACACCTACAAGCCAAACCACTGGATGGATTTTCACCAAAATCCGTCCAGTACTTTCATTACAAACAGTTGAAATGTACGTCTAAAATAGTGATAACGGGCTCCGCTCCGAGGTCCCATTTCCCTGTTCGCTCCGTGGTCAAAAGTCTCATTGGCCTGAAGTGTGGTGTGATGTCAGCAAACATAGGACGTACCCGGTGGTTATCTGGAGGGAAGCTTGATGTGCATCACAATTTTGGGAAACATCGCCTTGTTGTATCAGAGGAGAGTGCAGCGCCGAAAGGGGCTGAAAAACATGGCTTGCAGCATCTTGTGGTGAAAGAGGGGATGAAAAGGGTGGGGGAGTGAAAAGTGGTTCATATGATATATCTGTTTAGGTGGAAGAAGACAGTGGTGTGCAAGCGGTGTCCGTGAGTACTGCGGAAATTTGCAGGTAGCTCCTCAGGTGACTAGCTTCTGTGCTGACTGCAGGGAGGCTGAATTGGGCATGGGGAGTGCATAGCAGATGATAACATGATATTTCCATTGGGTATAGTGTGCTGTGTTGACTGTGGTAAGCACCTAGTAGCTGCGGTGCATGGGCACAGCCCTTGCACCGAAGAGTATGCCCACTGGTTACAAGTATGTTTCACACTGTTGCCTTGTGTGTGTCATTTTTGTGCAGTGTAGACATTGTTGGTTGCATGGCTGTGTTGATTGTTAGCACGTCCTACAGTTTTCGGTCCCTGTCTGGAGGTGAAGGAGTCAATAGTCCTGTGGCATTGCAGATGATAACAGGATATTTCCATTGGGTGTAGTATGCTGTGTTGACTGTGGTAAGCACCTAGCGCCTTGGGTGCGTGGGCGGAGCCCTTGCACCGAAGAGTTTGCCCACTGGTTGCAAGTATGTTTCACACTGTTGCTCCTTTGTGCACAGTGTACACATTGTTGGTTGCATGGATGTGGTGAGTGTTAGCACATCCTACAGTTTTCAGTCCATGCCTGGAGGTGATAGAGTCAATAGTCCTGTAGTGTGTCCACTGGGTGAAATATTGCAATACTGTGTGTTTAGAAGTAGATAAGGTTCTAGTGGATAGATTATGTGTTTGGGTTGTGCCCATTGACCAGATGACTGAGTACTTTACTATATTATGATGTATTGGTGATCAGTACTTAATACAGTCAGGGATGCAGGAGCAATGTTTTTGTGGTTAGGTTGCAAGTAAAATAATAGTATGTGATCATAAGTGGGTAGGGGTGCCGGAGATTGTGCTATGTTTGTGGGTTCTGGTAAGTGGCTACATGTTAGAATGCATGGCTGTATTATGTTGCGGGGTTGGGTTGAGGTGCCGATTCCTATGTTGCGTTTGTGGTGTGTGGTAAGTGACCAAATGTTTGCATGCCTGGCTTCATTGCGTTGCGGTGGTTTTGGCCAAGGCCTAGCCTCTTGGGTGCATGGCTGGAGGCCATAGGCCTTTGCATGCACCCAAGAGGCTAGGCCTTAGCCACACTCAGCCCAACATCATGCAGTCATGCATGCGAACACTGTCATACTGGTATATGGATTCCCCAAATCGGTTTATGGAGTACATTTTATTTCCTTCGCTCGTTTAGGTAAGTTGTTATAACCATACGTTGCTCCATTGTACACCCTTTTAAATATGGATCTCTCCTATGGGTGGTTACCATTACAGAATGGTTGTGGGAGATATTTTAGACTTGGTAGAGCACCAAAGGCGACCTGAAATGCGTGGACTGAATATGGTGTACTTCATTACACTTGTTGCCCTTTAGGGAGTGACATGCCACTATTTGGCCTCCCTCTGGAACAGCTGCCCTGCCACTCTAAAACTTGAGGAGACTATCTCTCATTCCAGACGCACCTCAAGGCCTTCCTCTCTGCTTCTGCCTTCGCTCCCCCCCTCCTCCTCTCCCCTGCTGATCTGTTCTCTCTTGTCACCGTGCCCCTGGCCACCCTCTGTCCTCTGGGCCCTGCTTGCCCTGCTCACCTTGCCACCCTCCGACACTGCCTCCGGGCCACCCCTTGCCCTGGGGTCTGTATCTGTACCCATACAGTCCCCACTTGTTCTTCCTGCACTCATCAGACCTACCCTGTCTGCTGCCTTAAACCCAACACTTGCCTCTTGCTGGCTGCACTACCACTGTTTCCTGCCTTTATTATTTATTTATGTAATATTATTTATGTGTTTATCCTTTGCTCCTCACTTTCCATTTCTCCCCCTTCCATGCACTTTTCCCCTGGCCCTCTCCCTTGCACTTGCACGTGCTCAATGTCACTGGGCCTAGTAAGATTGTTGTTTAGTTCTCCCCTGTTCCCCTCTCTTGCCTTGTCGCACACTGAAACACTTGTATACGAGCGCGATAGAAATAAAATATCAATATCAATTTGCGTTTGGTATGGTTTGACCCAGACCACACCCTTTGTTGAGGGAGTGGAGTAAGATATTGTGACATCAAACGAGTTCCTTTCCATCACACATTTCAAATATGGCTAATGTACACAGCTACACACATATAAGTGAAGGTCTACTTCACATACATGTGTATACAATGGTTGCCTTACAGTCATGCTTTGGAAAGAAAACATATACCTTTATAAGAAAAGGAGCACTTCAGAATGACATAGCCTTGCACTATATAATTGGTTATAGAAATATGTTAAGCCAAATCAGTATGTTCTTATTCTGTTCTCCCCCATCCAGCATGGAACGTACAGCAGTACTGAACACTACTGTGGGAGAAGTCATGTACACTTCACTCGGAAAATCACACTCTTACTTGCCAGATACCATGCTCCACTGCCGCTTCCATTGATTCTGAGTGCACATTTCTTAAGGGAGAACAGTCCTTGCTATTATCCCCCTCTGGCCCCTATTGATGTTTATCTGCTGCCATTGCAGGGCCCTGTTTACACAGAGCAATATCTTGAAATGCTACACATCCTCAGAGAGCTCCCCTACCACCTTCCTGCTTTGGCGTTCAGTTATGACACTGAAATGTGAGCTCAGGGCACAAAAGCTTTCATGCAGGCAGGGTTTGAAGGCAAGATTGGCATGTTTAGCGGTCCGCAGACATTGTCAGCAAATCACCGGACAAAACCATCTATGCGCATAAGTCCCCCAAAATAGAGGACAGTTGGCTATTACTATTAGCTTTCTTTTGTGTATTTCTTGAGAAGCGCAAACAACGTGGTCGGCGTTGCCATTCTGTGCTATTGTTATGTGTGCATCACTTGCACTAACTTTACATGTGGCCGTGCCATAAGATCACCACACTCATCTTCATAGCTGACATTAGTTGTTCACAGTAGTTGCTCAAACCATGCCCTGCAGGTATTTTCATAATGTGCATGCCCAGCGTAGCCCAACCTGTCATGTTAGGAGCTATGTCCAGAAACCATCAACATAAACAGAAGCTAAAGCAGGCATGCGCACACAGAGCGTACCATTGCGGTCTTCTTGTATACAGTAGGTGCTCAGAGAAGATGTGAATAATTTACAAACAACACTATGCACTGTTGCAAGTGGTGTTATTTTTCAAACAATGTTCACAAGAAAGTGTAAGATGCCTGCAACTACCGCTTTTTTCATTTTGTGGATAAATTCCAGCATGGAATACCGTCTGTGCTTTTCTGCACTTCTTTTGTCGTCTGGCAAAGTACAAAAGGATTACTTTGAGGTTTTTGGTGGTTCGTGTGGGATAACACACTTTCTTTGTAATTTAGGAAAGGTACCAGCTGTTGTCTCTGTGATGCCTTACATCATAAAGGTGTGAAGGTTGCTTCTTATTGACGGAAATGCAAATGGACATAAGGGGCCATAGCGGTCGTCCCAGATAACAATGAGCGAAAACACACTGCTTATGGTAATCTTGCAATGATTGCTCCACCACCCGTCTGTTGGAATGTGAAAGTTGTTGGACAGGCAGTAAGGTGCAAGGTATCTGCGAACAAATAGGAATAAGAATCCATTTAAGTAGCCGTTATTAGTGGCAGCGTAAAGGACAAGGGTCTGCGGGAAGGATGTCATAAACGGGCACTAGGTGGCTGGGTCATGGACCTTTGGGTGATCTACCTTGTGTTATTGAGTAGTGTCATATGTTCACCCACTGCCTTGCTCTCTGTTTTGTAGGTGCCACTCTCTTTCTATGGCTACACACATGTGAATTGTCTTTTTTGAATCGTAGCCAACAAACTATCCTTTTATGTGTTTGCTTTTCACAAAAGATGTCAGTGGCAGCGAGTGCATTCATGCCAACAGTCTGTGACTAAAAATCTGTAGGAATCTTAGTGTTTCAAAAATAGTAATTAACCTAATGATGAGATCCCAGGAAATTATGTCACATCAGCTTGACCCAATGAAATGACAGGAGATGACATCACAGGAAATTATGTCATGAGAACTTTGAACTTACAACATCACAGGAAATGACTTCCCTTGACATATGGCCTTGAAGAGATCGCAGTAAAGGACTGCCTGTCCTCTGACCCAACATGAAAAAGAAATGTACCAAATGTGTGAGCTGTGAGCATTATGACCAGCTTCATCCCCATTTAGACATATTTTCCTCTTCAAACATACAGTGAGGTGATAACAAATCTATATACCCCAGGTTAAGTGACGGCCACACAGGAAAATCCAGATTCTAAAGCGAGTGTTGCAAAGAGCTCATTTAAAGCCCCAGAACAAAAGTGATATAGAGAGAATTATATTGTTGTTTTATTAGACTGCTGACTTGAAACATTAGGTAGTTGCTGAGGGCCTCCCTGCGCCTCATGGCCACTTTCTACTGAAAGAGTGGAAAGGCCCTGATGCCATCCGTACTTTTGAGACATCAATTGCCAAATACGTTTTTGAAAGTATGGCAGTGTGAAAAGGCAATGAGGTGATAACACTTCTGTTTAACCAAAGTGAAGTGACAGCCACAAACGCTCCAGCAGATGCAGCTTCTAAGACGAGCGCTGAAATGCGCACATTTAAAGCCCCACAACGAAAGTAATATAGAGAGAAATGTATTGCTGTGTAATGAGACTGCTGGCTGAGAACATGGGACAGTTGCTGCCCCGCACCCCCCTCAGGCTCAGGGCTCCTTTCAACTGAAAGAGTGTAATGGCCCTGATGCTGTAGTGAGACAGAGCACTGGCTCGGAGCTCTGAACAAACAGTATGCATGGAAGAGATGAGACAGGCAGCTCTGAGATGCACAGGATGTGTGCGGCCAGAGCTGCTACAGGAGTCTTCAACTTTTGGATCTCCAGATATGTTGGACTACAAATCCCAATATCATTTTGCATTGACAGTGATAGCTAGGGCATATGGGAGCTGTAGTCCAAAAGATCTGGAGCACTTAAGGTTGCAGGCATGCTATATGAAGCAATTTTTAGAAACTGGTTTACAAGACAGACTCTTTGTTACTGTGCCCTGCATGGAGAGCATGGGAGAGCATGGGAGAGCATGGGAAAAGTGTCAGAGAAATCTTCACAATAGTGAGAGTGACATTGAACAAACACCACAACACACCAAAGGCCCGAATCATGGATTATTTGCACAGTTCAAAGTCAGTGCACATGGTTATTTTTGCAGTACTAAATGACTTTGCACTGACTTTACACTACAAAAATACACATTGCACAGTTCCATGATTCAGGGTTTGTGTCGGCTGTGCGAAGTCATTTGTAAGCAGTGGAAAGTCACTTTGAACCGTGCAAAATGTCAATGAATCGAGCTCCAAGTTCTGATTTAAAAGTAACAGGAGTTTAAAGAAAAATATTGTCTGACATTACGTAACCAGGTATCTGGATTATTTTTAGACTTGTTAAAAAAATAGTTTATGTGGTAATAGCGTTCTATCGCTTTCCATGTCTCAAGCCAAATCTACTTTTCAAATGCATTTTAGACCTCTCTGTCATGTAAACAAATCTGTCCCAAACAATTACCATTGCAAATTCACTTTTCCATTTTTGGGGAGGCCTGGAAAAATCGACCATGAATGTAAATTTTGTTTAAAAAAATCCAACATTATAGCAGTGTGTATATTCTTGCTAGTAGATAATTACAATAACTATTACAAAGTGTGGGCAGGGATTTGGACATGCATTGTGAATGAAAGCCCATGAGTTAAACTCACCCCCAATACCCTCTCTGTTGCCTCCTTCTTGCCTGTCAATAAAGAGATCGAAAACAGGTTGCTATCAACAGTACAATACTAGATCGAATGTATATATCCAAAGTCTGATGCACTAATCACAAAGAACTTGTGCAGTGCCGCTGCCATATCTCTGAATCTGTGAACACGGGCAACGGGTTCTCGCAGATATTGAACTGCAGCATAATTTATGACATCTGTCATGCCAAAATACTGGTAATTGTAAGTCTTCAAATATAGCAATATGTGGATCAAAGACAAAGCATGGCCACTTGAGGGCACAGCATTACCCATAGCACCAGCATTCACAGAGACGTGTACATTCTGAAATACAGGAATGCTTCAACAAGGAGAAACGCAGCTTCATTACGTGGAGCAAGAAGATAATTATTCAGACAGCCCCAAGTGGCCACTGTACCTTTGAAACCACCACTGATTTCTTTGAGATCTGAAGATTCTGCTGTTTACTTAGTTGTCCTTAGATTTAGTTGTATGGGAGTAACCAAGCACCAACAGCGATGCCATTTTCCACACTGACTAGAGACTGTCACACTTGCAGTGAAATCCTACTGCAACAGCCACTTTCTAAATCTGCCTGCATCTACTCTCCGTCCTCTGCAACTCATCCAGAACAGGACTGCGAGACTTGTCCTTGGCCTCAAGACCAGGAATTGTATCTCTCCAGGACATCTCAGCACTGGCTCCCAGTGGATGTGAGGATTAAGTTCAAAACCCTCTGCATTTAACACAAGGCCTTCTGAGGCCTGGGGCTCAGTACCTGCAACTTTCTCTTCCCAAATATCTTCCTTCACAAGCTCTTCGCTCACCCACCTCCAACTCTCTCAGGGTCAGTTGGTTCTCCAAGCAACGAGTTGGTGGTAGATCTCTTTCTTCGGATGGGGCCTCCCTCTGGAACAGCCTCCCTGCCTCCCTGAAACTTGAGGAGAACCATCTCTGGTTCCAGAAACATTCCTCTTTGCATCTATTTTTTCTCCTCCTCTCCCCTGTTGACTTCCTGGCTGAAACTTAAACTGGACTGGTTACCTGGCCACCCTCTGATCTCGGGCCCATGTCCCCTCCCCCTCCAGTCACACACCAGCACTGCCATCCTGGCAACCCCCTCTCTTGGGGACTGTTTTTCTGCATCCCTACAGTCCCACTACCAGCACGCACACTGACGTCTGCACTTAACCTTGCACTTGCCACCTGTTTACCGTACTACCTATTGTTATTTATTCTTTTATCCCATGTACTGCACTGTCCCCTCCCCCCTGTAATTCCCCCTTCCCCCTTCCCATGCACTTGTGTGATCTGAATGACACCTGGCCTAGTAGGATTGTTGTCTGTCCTCCCTCTGTTCCCCCTCCCTTGCCTCGTCGCGCTTTGAAACACCTGTGTATAGGTGCGTTATAAATACCATATCATATCATCCTTTTTCCAACTCTACAAACCGCAGGCCAGAACTTGATCCTTCACCTCACGGTGCTCAGTGCAGAGACAGTGTGTCTGTTTCACGGGTCATGCAAGGGCAAGCTGCACATCAATCAAAATAATGGCCATTTAACACACCCACCATTCACCACAGGATGCTGTGCCTTGCTCCCACTGTACTTCAGGCAGCCGGGCCTGCTGCAGCCATAAATCGATAGGTTTGGACAGCAAAATCCGTAACCGGTAGTACTGCTTAAAAATGCGGTAGCCTATCCCATGAATCGGTAGGGTTTCCAAGTATGTGAGTGTCGTCAGACCCATGGCACATTCTCTCTGTGTGTCCAAAGAAACATTAAAAAAAAGAAATGTTCATGGGGATCCCCTCCAATTGCAAGACTATGCAGGAGCAGTTTTGCCAAATCATGCAACACTTCAATATTACATGTTGACGTTTCTGTGCCAGTCGAGTGCTATATGGACCTCTGAGCATTATTCATTTTAATACAATGAAGACACGTACAACCCTTAAGTGTTTGAAAAGTCATTATAAGGACAATACAGGCAATCTAGCAGCACACGATTGAGCATATGGTGTGCTGTTTGAGTGCACGAGGTGCGATCACTTTCAATGTTGTGCTTTATGTATACATTTGCATGGGCTGGAGAAGCGTGTGAACAAAACAAAGAACACTCATATTTGCCATTTACGCAGAATGGCGGAGACATGGCACTGTAACGCAGTGTGACCACTGCTGTTACAAACCCCCGTATAGTGCACACGGACAAAGTCTACAGTCTGGTAACTTCATAATTATGCATACAGAACTGTATACTAGTAAATTTTAATCCCACTACACATGTATCGTAAAGTTGTACTTACATAACTACTGCAAATTCCATGTTTATACTGTATGTTATCTTTGATTTGTTTTTTACATTTTATATTTCATACAATGTCTGCCCTTGGAGCAAACCATGCGTCCCACACAAGGCTGTTTTACAATGAGCATTTCTCCTGTTGAGAGAGAGGTATGTTAGGTTTGGCTTTCCAGCGACCATGCGGCTACAAAAAAAAATGGCGACGACGTGTTGATTTCACCGTGCATTTCCGAATGTCAGTAGCGTGGTCACGTTGAAGTTATTATAACGTACATGGAGAGATGATGGTAACTTACACATGCTGCAGTGAATGCACAGATGACAAAATACATAAATGTAAATGAACAGGCCCTATGTACTATTTATATGTGCAGTGTCTTATGAAACAACGGTGTACGATGGCAGATTGTGCGTGCGAAGGCTCCACATACGTGGGTGGCAGGGCCATTTTACACAGTTTGGTGCCTTGCAGCACAAAGATATTTGGTGCTCTCGTTCATCAAACAAAAGGAATTTATTAACACCATCTTCAAACATTGTAAGGGGGGTATGGTTTTCAAATTTTGTCTCCATTACACATTAAGGGGGTAATTCCTAGAATTCAGCACATAAGCAGCGCACGCGGCCAGTGCAGAGAGGGAGCGTGTGCCAGCATGCGCCAGCCGCGTGCGCCAAACAGCATTCTGGCGCACCGCATATTCATGGATTTCCCAAGCCATTTGCAGCCGTGGCGCAGCGAACATCCAGCAGCGCCAGTTACGCCCCCAAGAATGCCCCTTTCGCAAGAAAAAGCCATAGAAATCCCCAATCCGGCGCATAGGGGCGTGCTAACCCTGGACCAGTTTACAGGCCCCCTACACTGTAATCACGTGAAAAACTACACGTACCCCGTTTGCGGAAGCCAAAACACATGAACATCTACTCGCGCTCCCCCTTCAATATGCGTACCCCACTCGCGGTAGCCAAACCGCATGAAAATCTACTTGTGCACCCCCTTGAATACGTGTACCCTGCTTGTGGAAGCTAAAACACATGAAAATGTCCCCGCGCACCCCTTTCAATATGCTTCCCACGCTGGCGGCAGCCAAAACACATGATAATCTACAAGCGCACCCCCTTCAATACACGTACCCCACTCGCACAGCCAAAATGCGTGCACATCTCCCTGCACACCCCTTTCAATACGTGTACCCCGGTCGCGGCAGCCAAAACGTATCATAATCTACTCGCGCACCCCCTTCAATATTCGTACCCCACCTGTGCCAGGCAAATTGTGTGGAAAAAGTCCCCCATGTGGTTAGTGCTACCTGCGGGGCATGGTTAGGGGTGTAGGGGTGTACCCTGTGGTGAGGGCTGCCTGCTAGGACAGGTCACCGGCACAGGGTTCTTCTGTGTGCTGGACGCTCTTGCGACCCCCTCCTCAACTGCACCCCCTATGCGCCAGTCATCCTCTGTGCTGCCTTCCAGCCCATGCATCACCTGGGCCCATTGTGGAGCTGCCCCTGAGCCTGCAGCCAGGCTGGTAGAGAACACATCCCTACCACAGTCGGAAGTCGGAGGTCCATCAGGGGTGGTCACAACACCAACTGGACTCCAGTAAATGGTGGATGTGCAGGCATCATCGAGCAAGGCACATGCACAACGGCGCCTTGGGATACCATCATCCCGGAGGCTGTTGTGGTGGCAGAGGAATTTGGCATTGAGGAAGCAGCAGGCTCGGCGTGGATGGCGTCATCACTCGGGTCCAACAACATCCCAGGAGCATGCAATGGCCGACAGGCAGGAAGACCCAGGACTGGGAGTGTCTTCCATGTGGCAGCAGTTGGGCCAGCAAATCAATGCAGAGCGGCGGCGGGCGGAGAGGGCACGGCTCACGATGGTCAGGGCAGAGAACTCCATGCACCGGGCGCTGAGGCGGGCTGAGTGCCGCTTGGAAACTCGTAGGGAGTTGGAGAAGTCTATGACATGATCCCTGCGAGCCCTCGAGGCCACGGAACAGGCCCCCCTCTGGGATATCGACGTGGAGTTCGATGATGCCCTGGCCCGGAACATCAAGAAGTGAGCCGTCAGACTAACCCGCCGCCTTTGTATATAGTTATTTAGGGTTAGGTTTAATTATGTGTTTTTTATGATTTTGGGTCCACAGACTTTGCTCCACTTTTTGTACATAGTTGTGTTTTTTTATAGGGTTTTATGTAGACTTCATTTTGTTTTGGGATCATGGACCCTTCAGACTTTCCATGTAAATAGTTCAGGAACTGTACATAATTTGTTTTTTTTCTATCCCATGAAAGAATGGTTTTTGATTGTTTTTCCAACTCTACAAACCGCAGGCCAGAACTTGATCCTTCACCTCACGGTGCTCAGTGCAGAGACAGTGTGTCTGTTTCACGGGTCATGCAAGGGCAAGCTGCACATCAATCAAAATAATGGCCATTTAACACACCCACCATTCACCACAGGATGCTGTGCCTTGCTCCCACTGTACTTCAGGCAGCCGGGCCTGCTGCAGCCATAAATCGATAGGTTTGGACAGCAAAATCCGTAACCGGTAGTACTGCTTAAAAATGCGGTAGCCTATCCCATGAATCGGTAGGGTTTCCAAGTATGTGAGTGTCGTCAGACCCATGGCACATTCTCTCTGTGTGTCCAAAGAAACATTAAAAAAAAGAAATGTTCATGGGGATCCCCTCCAATTGCAAGACTATGCAGGAGCAGTTTTGCCAAATCATGCAACACTTCAATATTACATGTTGACGTTTCTGTGCCAGTCGAGTGCTATATGGACCTCTGAGCATTATTCATTTTAATACAATGAAGACACGTACAACCCTTAAGTGTTTGAAAAGTCATTATAAGGACAATACAGGCAATCTAGCAGCACACGATTGAGCATATGGTGTGCTGTTTGAGTGCACGAGGTGCGATCACTTTCAATGTTGTGCTTTATGTATACATTTGCATGGGCTGGAGAAGCGTGTGAACAAAACAAAGAACACTCATATTTGCCATTTACGCAGAATGGCGGAGACATGGCACTGTAACGCAGTGTGACCACTGCTGTTACAAACCCCCGTATAGTGCACACGGACAAAGTCTACAGTCTGGTAACTTCATAATTATGCATACAGAACTGTATACTAGTAAATTTTAATCCCACTACACATGTATCGTAAAGTTGTACTTACATAACTACTGCAAATTCCATGTTTATACTGTATGTTATCTTTGATTTGTTTTTTACATTTTATATTTCATACAATGTCTGCCCTTGGAGCAAACCATGCGTCCCACTCAAGGCTGTTTTACAATGAGCATTTCTCCTGTTGAGAGAGAGGTATGTTAGGTTTGGCTTTCCAGCGACCATGCGGCTACAAAAAAAAATGGCGACGACGTGTTGATTTCACCGTGCATTTCCGAATGTCAGTAGCGTGGTCACGTTGAAGTTATTATAACGTACATGGAGAGATGATGGTAACTTACACATGCTGCAGTGAATGCACAGATGACAAAATACATAAATGTAAATGAACAGGCCCTATGTACTATTTATATGTGCAGTGTCTTATGAAACAACGGTGTACGATGGCAGATTGTGCGTGCGAAGGCTCCACATACGTGGGTGGCAGGGCCATTTTACACAGTTTGGTGCCTTGCAGCACAAAGATATTTGGTGCTCTCGTTCATCAAACAAAAGGAATTTATTAACACCATCTTCAAACATTGTAAGGGGGGTATGGTTTTCAAATTTTGTCTCCATTACACATTAAGGGGGTAATTCCTAGAATTCAGCACATAAGCAGCGCACGCGGCCAGTGCAGAGAGGGAGCGTGTGCCAGCATGCGCCAGCCGCGTGCGCCAAACAGCATTCTGGCGCACCGCATATTCATGGATTTCCCAAGCCATTTGCAGCCGTGGCGCAGCGAACATCCAGCAGCGCCAGTTACGCCCCCAAGAATGCCCCTTTCGCAAGAAAAAGCCATAGAAATCCCCAATCCGGCGCATAGGGGCGTGCTAACCCTGGACCAGTTTACAGGCCCCCTACACTGTAATCACGTGAAAAACTACACGTACCCCGTTTGCGGAAGCCAAAACACATGAACATCTACTCGCGCTCCCCCTTCAATATGCGTACCCCACTCGCGGTAGCCAAACCGCATGAAAATCTACTTGTGCACCCCCTTGAATACGTGTACCCTGCTTGTGGAAGCTAAAACACATGAAAATGTCCCCGCGCACCCCTTTCAATATGCTTCCCACGCTGGCGGCAGCCAAAACACATGATAATCTACAAGCGCACCCCCTTCAATACACGTACCCCACTCGCACAGCCAAAATGCGTGCACATCTCCCTGCACACCCCTTTCAATACGTGTACCCCGGTCGCGGCAGCCAAAACGTATCATAATCTACTCGCGCACCCCCTTCAATATTCGTACCCCACCTGTGCCAGGCAAATTGTGTGGAAAAAGTCCCCCATGTGGTTAGTGCTACCTGCGGGGCATGGTTAGGGGTGTAGGGGTGTACCCTGTGGTGAGGGCTGCCTGCGGGGCATGGTCAAGGGTGATGGGCTGCCTATGGGGCATGGTCAGGGGTGATGGGCTTCCTGCGGGGCATGGTCAGGGGTGATGGGCTGGATGCGGGGCATGGTCACAGGTTCTAGGGGTGTCCCCTGTGGTGAGGGCTACCTGCAGGGCATGGTCATGGGTGATGGGCTGCCTCCGGGGCGTGGTCAGGGGTTTAGGGCTGTCCCCTGTGGTGTGGGCTGCCTGCAGGGGGTGCATGTGGCACCTCACCACATGGGTGTGCGAATCTGGGGGTACGCGGGTGCGCCTTTCACGCAATTTCACCTGCACCGGCGGGGTACGTGTATTCCGGGGTATGCGGGTATGCCTTTCACGCAATTTCGCCTGTGCATGCGGGGTACGTGCATTCCGGGGTACGCGAGGGCGCCTTTCACGCGATTTCATCTGTGCGGGTGGGGTACGTGTATTCTGGGGTACGCTAGTGCACCTTTCATGCGATTTCACCTGCGCAAGCAGGGTACGTGTTTCCCGGGGTACTCAAGTGCACCTTTCACGTGATTTCGCCTGCGCGATCAGTGTACTTGTATTCCGGGGTGCGCGAGTGCGTCTTTCACATGATTTTGCCTGCGTGAGTGGGGTACGTGTATTCCGAGGTATGCAAGTGTGCCTTTCACGCGATTCCACCGACGCGAGCAGGGTACGTGTATTTCGGGGTACGCAAGTGCGCCGTTCACACGATTCCGCCCTGCACGAGTGGGGTACGTGTATTCTGGGGTACGCAAGTGCACCTTTCACGTGATTTGGCTGTGTGGGACCTCCTGGTATGCCCTCCCCACCTCCCCATGCCCCACAGGCAGCCCATCATCCCTGACCATTGCCCGCAGGCAGCCCACACCACAGGGGACAGGCCTACACCTCTGACCATGTCTCGCATGCAGCCCACGCCACAGGGGACAGCCCTAAACCCATGACCATGCCCCGCAGGCAGCCCATCCACCCTGACCATGCCCCGCAGGCTGGCCACATGGCACCATGCACTTGTGAGCCCCAACCCATGTCCCCCCCACCAGTGATGGGCACCTGCCAGCAGGCCCCGACTCATGTCCCCCGACCTCACCCCCAGTGGCGGGCACCTGCCAGCAGGCCCTGACTCATGTCTCCCCACCCCACCACCAGTGACAGGCACTTGCCAGCTAGCCCCGACTCATGTCCCCCCACCACACCCCCCGTGATGGGCCCCTGCCAGCAGGCCCCGACTCATGTCCCCCCACTCCACCCCCATTGACGGTCAGCTGCCAGCAGGCCCCGACTCATGTCCCCCCACCCCCTTTGATGGCAACCTGTCAGCAGGCCTCGACTCATGTCCCCCCACACCACCACCAGTGACAGGCACCCGCCAGCAGGCCCTGACTCATGTCCCTCCACCCCACCCCCATTGGTAGGCACCTGCCAGCAGGCCCCAACACATGTGTCCCCAACAAACATGTTGTCACAACACAGGACCATGTCAAGAATGCCAACTGAAATCCCACCCCACGCCACACCACCCGAGTGCAAACACACAACCATCCATTGTACCCACTAACCAGTAAATGCCCATGGTATGACATTCACAATAGCACACATGCATGCACCCAAAGACATGTCCAACAGAGCCACACAGCAGTGACACATGACTGAGCAAATGCTGACTGACACATGCACAAAACTAATGAGTGTACACCACACCAATGATGAACAGTTGTGAAATGTATTTAAACAATCATAAATGACGAAATGTAAAGAAAACATGAAAATAAAAATGTCATGCCAGTCCAGTGAAAACAAATGCAAAATCCCAGAAACATGAAAATCCAAAATAATGTTAACTGAATAGTGGTCCGTTTCCAAAGTCCAATAATCGAAATCCAAAATGAAAACAATCAAAAACCATTCTTTCATGGGATAGAAAAAAAACAAATTATGTACAGTTCCTGAACTATTTACATGGAAAGTCTGAAGGGTCCATGATCCCAAAACAAAATGAAGTCTACATAAAACCCTATAAAAAAACACAACTATGTACAAAAAGTGGAGCAAAGTCTGTGGACCCAAAATCATAAAAAACACATAATTAAACCTAACCCTAAATAACTATATACAAAGGCGGCGGGTTAGTCTGACGGCTCACTTCTTGATGTTCCGGGCCAGGGCATCATCGAACTCCACGTCGATATCCCAGAGGGGGGCCTGTTCCGTGGCCTCGAGGGCTCGCAGGGATCATGTCATAGACTTCTCCAACTCCCTACGAGTTTCCAAGCGGCACTCAGCCCGCCTCAGCGCCCGGTGCATGGAGTTCTCTGCCCTGACCATCGTGAGCCGTGCCCTCTCCGCCCGCCGCCGCTCTGCATTGATTTGCTGGCCCAACTGCTGCCACATGGAAGACACTCCCAGTCCTGGGTCTTCCTGCCTGTCGGCCATTGCATGCTCCTGGGATGTTGTTGGACCCGAGTGATGACGCCATCCACGCCGAGCCTGCTGCTTCCTCAATGCCAAATTCCTCTGCCACCACAACAGCCTCCGGGATGATGGTATCCCAAGGCGCCGTTGTGCATGTGCCTTGCTCGATGATGCCTGCACATCCACCATTTACTGGAGTCCAGTTGGTGTTGTGACCACCCCTGATGGACCTCCGACTTCCGACTGTGGTAGGGATGTGTTCTCTACCAGCCTGGCTGCAGGCTCAGGGGCAGCTCCACAATGGGCCCAGGTGATGCATGGGCTGGAAGGCAGCACAGAGGATGACTGGCGCATAGGGGGTGCAGTTGAGGAGGGGGTCGCAGAAGCGTCCAGCACACAGAAGAACCCTGTGCCGGTGACCTGTCCTAGCAAGTCAAGGCGGGCACACAGGTATGAAAAATGATGTGCATTGTCCTGCCTAGAACCCTGCACATCATCCCGAATACCACGTGTGTGCAACGCGACACCGGCTAGGACAGGCTCTGCACGGTCACGGATTTCCACGTCAGCAGGGAGAGGAATGCCAGTTGTTGTAGATGCATCCCCTCCCTGCCAACAGGTTTGGACGTAGGAATCCCTGCTAGTGCAGGATGATGCAGTCACAGGATCACGGACAGGATTGCACAAAGGCACCTCCACGGCGACCTATGCTGCCTTCTGCCCCTTCCCCTGGACTGCACCACTTACACCAGTGGAACCACACCCCCAGGCCCCTTGTGTGGGGCTGATATGGCCTCCTCCTCAACCACACCCCCCACAACCTGGATGACTCCATGCTGTCTTGCTCAGTACACCCCTGTGGGGGCTCAGCTGCCTCTTCTGCTGCCGAGGAGTCCACCTCCGACCTTGGCCTCTTGGACCTTCCCTCGGCAGCTGCAGGCATGGACGCGGCACCAGACTCCTCACTCCCGGAAGATATTGTTACCTGGGATGGGAGCTTGGCCTTGCGTCTCTGGCTGGCCATGGCATCCCTGCCACTGGGATCCATAGCACCATCTCCGCCCTCTTCATTAGTCGACGCTGCAGACAGGGAGAGACAGAACACAGGCATCAGGGCACCGTACAATAGTCAACTAGGCACATGACAATTGCATATGAGTGACAGTGTCAGATGCACAGACGGCATCACACCCCACAACACTCAGGTCAATTGAACACACACAAATGCACAAACATGCAGGGAACGTGCAACACGCATCAGCATCCATACACATGTAACTGCATGAACATCCAAAGGGTGGCATGATGTCACAAGCAACATGGGGAGTGCTGATCACATGCACACATGCCACCAGACAGACATGCATCTGGACATCTCCACCTCCCGTCACAGTGCAATCATCGGCAACTATGTCACATCTGTCAATCAGGTACTCAGATGTATGTTTCTCATGCATCCATGGCGTTTCACAGTGACACACATACCAAACAGACACACACACATATACACTGTGCACGTACATGAAATTGGGACCAGCATCCATGTGTCACACACCAACCATGGCATAGTACATACCCAGACATGCAAACATGTGTGCATCTCCACATGCAGTTGGACATCATGCATCTGAACACATACACCATTGGTGTGCAACACAAATGACTGGACTCGCATGCAGGACGGCCATGTCCCTGCATGCAGACATCCATAAATGGGCCATGTCACACATATGTCCAAGCTGCACACCTCTGCCACACCTCAACATGCACTCTGTGGAATGAGAACGCAAGGACACTTACCCCTCGACTCCGGATGTGTCTGCACCTCGAGGACCTGGTGGTCGAGCACTGGGCATATGCCACCCCCTCCACGTTGATGTCAACCATGATATCCAACCAGATCCTCCTCCGTCTATCCTTGTCGGCGCACGGTCATCTGCCGAGGGCATCAGGACTTGCTCCACCAGGATGCCAACTTCTCTGGCTGAGAAGCTGACAGCCCTCTGCCTATCTGGCTGGGGGTTGCCAGTGGTCTCAGATGGTGTTAGCCCCGACATGGCAACCCCCGATGCAGGTGGGGGTGGGCAACTGGGTCTTGGGGCTGGGCTGTGGAGGGATGGAACACCAGTCGGGAGTCTTCTGTTCCAGCAAGGGTGGTCACAACAATTGAACTCCTGGTGATGGCTGATGTGCAGGCAGAAAATAGCATGGTATGTTACCAGCAGGCAGGCAGGAGCAGATGGCTTGTAGGTGGCTCCCTGGGGGTCTGGGGGCAGGTAAATGGCCTTCTGGGCAGGAGTGTGGTCTTCCGTGTGTTGTCACGTGTTCAGCTTGATGCAGAGTGACTCGGCATGTGAAAAATCAGCATGTGTGCATGTACTTCGAGGAAAGGCCCTTAGCGCATAAGCATGTAAGTAACATGGCACGCGTAGGCGTTGCTATGCGCACGGGTTAAAGGTCCGCGTAGGACGCCATATTCCTGTACGTGCTTTTTGTGGAGAGCGAGCGTGTGATTCTTGTACTTCTTGTGGGTTGACATGTGATTACTTCACAAATGTTGCAGTGCGTACTCCTTGTTTACTGCAGCAGAGCTCACTTCTTGTTTTGGCGGGGGTGTTGCCAGCGCATGTTTTTTCTGTTAATTTTCCAGGCAGATGGTGAGTCGCGCATGTATTTTTCCACTGTGGTTGACCCCGTGTGTCTTGTACCCATTCAGAGGTTGCTGTAGCCTGCGTGTACCACGCGTACACATTTTTTCTGTTTCTAGGTGCCACAGAGTACTGCGAGTCCTTAATTCCATGCACATGGGCTACCGAGGGGTCGTGTGCATATTTGTTTTTGTTTTTGGGGTGCCTGAGTATTGCGTGACCTGTCATTTTTCCCCAAGGGTCACAGACAGCCTTGCAGGAGCACAGGGGTGCCTATTCCATCTAGTACCCTGCCCCCTTCACCCCAATTGCACAGAACAATTGTTTTCTGCACCTCCCATTCGTACAAGTACATCAGTGCCATGGTTGGGAGGTGACCAAGTGGTAAGGGAGGCAAAGGAGGCCGACCTCCAAGAGGTGTCTGCGGTAGGGGACATGGCCAGGATGAGCAGGGTGGCCTGGGTGGGCAAGGTGGCAGCGGTGGGCAACGTGGGCAGAGTGTCCCAAGAGGGCAGTGTGTCCAGGACCATTCAGGGATACCTATGCCCCCCCCAGTGGGTCAGGGAGATGCAGCTGACACCATCCCAGCTCAGGCCCAGCTAGCCCAGCCCGGATTGGTCACCAAACAGGCACGGGATAACTCACAGGCCGACTTCCGCGTCACAAAATCCATGCCACATGTGGCGGGGAAAGTTGCTGTCACCAGGCCATGTGGATCTGGGGCAGCAATGTCATCTGCTGCCCCGAGTAGCCAGGGTGAGGAGGCTGCAGGGGCAGCTGCAGCTCCCTCCACCCCAGCTCTGAGTCACCCAGCGGGACAGTTGGTCCTGGCCCTTCACACCAAGGCAATTGTGCTGCTTGGTCTTGGCAACAGCACCCTGCAGCCAATGCCTGCAGTGAGACCTTTGGTCATCGTGCCATTGCCTGCTTCCAGTGGCCAGTCCACCTGTGCTTCAGCCCCTACAGACCAGAGTGGCGTAAACCACTCAGGGTCCGCACCACCTCTTAAGAGGAAGAAGCGTGCTCTTGCGGAACAGGCTGTGACCCCAGACACGGCTCGCCCCTCCAGCACACCAAGGAAGCAAAGTTTCAATAATGTGGAACTAGACGCACTTTTGGGCTGTGTGTCAGAACATGGCGTGACATGCTGGTGATGGCAGGGTGCAAGACTACGCCAGCTCAGCATAGGGCCCACTGGCAGTGCATCGCAGACCACATTAGTTCCTTGGGATTTGTGAAGCGCACAGCTGATAATTGCTCAAAGCGTTGGAATGACCTCAAACGCCGAGCAAAAAACAAGCTGGCTTTTAATTACGCCTCTACTGTGGTGGCTGGCAGTGGGTCACCACCAGAGGAGGATGAACTCACAGAACAGGAGGCAATCGCTGGAGGATTCATCTCAGAGGATCAGATCTAAAGGCGTGGCAGACCTACCAGATCTTGTGACAATGTCCGGTGAGTGCCCATGTATGTGTGCCCAGACCATGTGTATGTTGCTCGGGGCATGTCTTGTGATCAAGTGCCAGGTCAGGCTGTGTTGTCATAACTGCCACATGTGACCCATATGTGAACCATGTAGTGCCTCCAAGACATCCCCACCCTTGTGTTTGAGGTTCACTGTATCCCTAATGACCACTGCAAACACTTTGCACATGATGACTGCACTTGCCATTAAATTGCCATCATGCCACAACATTGTTATTACAGTTTTTTCTCTTTATTCTGCCTGATTCATGGAATCATTTGCATGAAAAACCCAGATTTCTGTGCCTTTCTGCCCGAATATTACCATACTTCAGACAAGGATTTTCACGTAAATAATTCCATCAATCAGGCTGATTGATTGCTGCGCACCTACACATGTACTGCATCCGCTCACTTCTGAGCCCTGTTTGAACCTTCAACATGACAATTCACTTGTGTCATGCCCAAGTGACCTCCCATTGATGTATCCATGTGCCTCCCATCAAAGTATTTGAACACACTGGCGTTGTTGCAGCGTGTGACACATGTGTTTTGTCCCACTCTTTTGCATGTTCTGTTTGATGATATGTGTTTTACATGGATGGGGGAAAGTAGTGATTTACTCCCATCTGGGTGTCCTTGTCAGTTCTGTCATGGCTATGCTACGTGCCATCTGTTTGCTGGCATGTGTCATGTTTGTGGATGGTCCATGCCACTCATAGGCTTATGTGTGATGCAGGTGCTATGCACCATGCAGCATATGTGTTGCTTTTCCATTTTGGAGTCATCAGTGTCTGCTTTCAGGGTCCCCTTCCACTTCATTGCCACTGCATGCATGGCTGAGTTTGTGTCATGTGTGACATGTCTGATTAATGTATTCAATGTTCACATTGTGATGCCTATGTGTATCGGCTATTCTGTTTATGCGTGTCTTCATGACGTCTCCTTTCATTTTGTGCAGGTGATGAGGCACTTGATGCTGTGGAGGAGGAGGAGATGGTGCAGGGGCAGGAGTACTCAGAGCCCCAACAAAGCACCTGTGGAGGACGTGGGGTGGTGCCACATGAACATCCATTGTTCCTACAGACCATCCTGTCCACGGGTGTCTCTGGGTACACCTCTGAGGATCTCTATAGCTCAGGTGCTGAATCAGACATTCACACAAATGTCCCGTCGCAGGTGAGTGTTTCTGGCAGGGATGTTGTTCTGTCCAACGCACCTGCACTGGTGATAGACCACTCAATGGCCCATTCAGTGTTGGAATTTCTGCCTGTGCCGGTTACGGATGCAGGGTCACACTCCAGACTTGTTGCTCCTGTTCCTGGGGCAGCAGATCAAAGGAGAAATGCAGTCCTGCAGCTTCAGGCAGCGCCAGCACAGCAAGGTGCACAACACCTTGGGGCTGACAGGTGTCGTGTCCGGCAACGCGGTGGCCGTGCGCCACCAGGCAATACTGTGTGGGAGTGTTAGGCAGAATCATATGCAGTACCCTTTGGGAACACCACACACAATTAAGACCACAAGTGACAGCATAATTTCACCTTTGGTACAAGCCTGTACTACACAGTTAAAGTGGTAGCAGTGGCTGAGCAGCCAGACTTATCTCAAGAGTAAGTGAGTAGTCTCAAATAGTTACACAAAGGACAGCAATTACTATGATTCAGGCGAACACTGACTCAAGGGTTTCAAGTAAAAGAATATATATTTATTTTACTCTGCAGTTGTATAACATTTCACTATTCGAAGCAGTTTAAAAATCACTCTTAATACACCACACAACTCCCAATAAGTTCCAGACAAGTTAAGTTCACAAAATGAAGTGGGAGCAAAATGGCACTCCAGCAATTTACAAGGGAGGGAAAGGCAGAAGTTAACAGAAATTGAATCACACCAACAAGTAAGTACTCAGGGCAATTGAACAAGAGAGACTACAATGATACAATCAGATAGAAAAGGCTTAGGGCCAAAGTCAATGGTTCAAAAGTCTTTTGCTCAGGATAATACAGTTCAGTGTAGTTCGCGGTAAAGTTCGTGGCACGGATTCCGGACGAGATTGGTTGGTAGAAAAGTAAGTTCAAAGAGAAGAGAAGGACAAGGCCTCGGATTAGAGAAAGATTTCAAACACTTTCACCGCGGCTGAACAAAACGAACAACCAGATTTGCACATTACCTTAAAACGGAGAGGGAGCTGTAGCTGAGGCAGACGTTCTTGATAGTTCCTGCAGGCTCACGGTTCCTGAAGCGACTGTCAGACTGTTCAGAAGTAGGAAGACTGGAGGGTCCTACGCTGCCCAGGGAAGAAACAAGCAGCAAAGCAAAACAACAAATAAAAGGTGTCTCCTTCCTGGCTATTCCTGGCTATCCAGCCTACTGTAGCTCAGTACAGCGAATTCGACCAGAAGAGGGGTCCTGGCTTGTAGTTTGGCCGAACTGGTTGTTCCAGTGGCGACTCTGCCTTTCCAGTCTCAGAGACCTGCTTTTTATGCAGTTTTCCCCCATTCACAGAGCCTGGCTGTCAATCACACAGCAGGGTGGCTGTCCTGACAGTCACCCAGCCAATCAAACAGGAGTGTGACTTGGGTTACCAAGGAAGCCCATGGCAGGGGTCCTAAAACCCCTCCCTCACATTCTGCCCACCCAGACTTTCAGGTGCCTTAAGCAGGGCTTCTGTGCAGAAGCCAGCGAAAAGACGGCGAACAAAGGAACCAAACCTGGTTTGGCGCAAAGAGAGAAACACGAGAAAGACATTTACAAAAAGAAATGGCGAATAAGCCCAGCCGGAACCGTAATAAAATATATATGGTCAAGCGGGTTTATGTTTGAGGCTAATACAATAGCCTAAAACAATACCATGGTTATTTAAGATAACCGCGGTATGAAAAATAGGGTAGATACCACTGCCACCAGCCAAGTCTTGATGTAAAAGGAGCGAAGCAATGCCCCAAGAGACACAGACAAAAAGGGATAACAGTTAACCCTTTCCAATACTTCATGTAAAATGGGGTGTGCTGGGTCTGTGGTTTAAAGTGACTATGATAAAGTTAATGACAATGTTACCTTTTCTGGGGGACAGTAGTCAGCCCCAGAAAATGGAGTTGGTTGGAAGTCTCAAAGACAACCCTGTGTCACTGTACTGATGGTGCTGTGTAACACACATGAAGAAATGAGGCTATGGAGTAGGTTAAGCGCCCATTGCCCAAGATCACACAAAAAGTAGAAATACACTTAGCAAAACACATGTAAGAGTGGGAAAAAGGTGCACACTCTTACCAGGTGAAAAAAATAAATCCAAGAAATCCAGCAAAGCAGCTGAGGGACTCATTAGGTAAGGGAAATCAGCCATTTATGAGAATTCTCTCTAACAGGAAGAACTCCATGTTTGCAATTGCACAGCAACAGGGGGCATCATGTGAGATGATGGCTCAGGCCGTGGATAGGGTGGCCACTTCCATTCTCCTCCCCGAAAGGCAGGTGGAACTCCTGCAGCAGGCAATGTGATCCACGTGTCGTTCACACAGGCAGGACACGTTGGCCGCCAACAGGGAGCGACGGGCTGAACTGGGGGCTCTGCGCACAGCCATATCTGCAGAGGCACAGGCCCACAGGGATGCCCTGAGGGGGGATAACACCTCCCTCAGAGCTACTCTGGGTGCACTTGTGGTGTCCCAGAGTAGATGGTCAGAACAGCAGCTGGAGCAGCTAATACGAACAATCACAGGTGAGCTCCAGGCAACCCATGTGGAGATCCGCGCATCACGTGAAGCCTTGCAGGCAGAACTCTGTGCTACCCATGACATGCTGCATAGGGACCTCCAGACCATCATCCTGCAGAACCAAACCTTTCAAACCTGCATGCTTGCTGCCAGGGAGGAGCATGCCAGGGTTTTGCATCGTCTGCCTCCCATACCACGCACACCTTCTCATGTAGCACAAGGGGGTGACGACCAAGATGGCAGTTCTCCCACTATCAGGAGGGCGTGCAGGCCATGAGCCCATGGAGGGATTTTTTTTTTTGAACATCCACGCATGTTGGTGTTGGGGTGCACCCTGCACCGCCTCCCTTGGGGGTGCCCCCCAGCTCCCCCATGGCCATTTTTGATTATTTATTTTTTTTAATTTTAATTTTCCTCTTTTTTGTCTATTGTGCATTCATGTTAAAGTGTGTTGCTTTGTGTGGCACCCGTAGGCATCCACTGTGTGTTCCAACCAGGCCTATACAGGCTTGTCATGTGTGTGTTTGAGGCTTGGGTTCCAGACACATATGCCACTCCTGCTTCCCCTTTCCATTGGGTCGCAAGGGTGGCACCGTGTGACTGTAACTTACACAAAGGCATTGGGATTCTATCAGCTGTATGGCCAGTGTGTAGTCCAAACTGTGTATACACCCCTAGTGGGGATTAATGATGGTTTCTCCACTGCATGGTTGATTTCTATATTGTATTCAATATTGCTCATTATGCATATTTAAATGTAGCCTCTTCATGTGTTACCTTTCCTGTCTCCATTGCTTATGCAGTTCATGCTGTATGCCGTACCCTGTCACATCTACCTACCAGCAACAGACTGAAGATGGGAGGGGTCGATGTGCTGCCTTTGTCAGATTGTCACACTTGGACTATTCTGATTGGTCACTGTCAGACGTTGCCACTGTTGGGTCCTGTATTCATGTGTTGTCATGCTGGTGAGTATATGTTCATGTGTGCAGTTTATTGTTCATATGTGAGAGGGAAATGTCTGTGGCCTGTTTCCATTTTCGATGGTGCACTTTGTGACAGTTGTGTCATGTGTTGTGCATTTATTTGGTTGCTTTCACATTGCATACCATGCCATGGTGTCTGGGGCGGGTGACATGGGGTTTAGGAGGGGTTGGGTGACATACCAGTATTTGGGTGTGCTGTTTTGCAAGAGGGTAGTCCTCTATGCAGCATGGATGTGTGCCTTTTACTGACACGGCATTGGCTCTCTTTAAGTAGCTAGGGATGCACACAATGTAGCACTTCCAGGGAAACAATCTCAGGGTGGTAGGGTTGTGACAGTTGACTGGCCCTTTGTCACCATCGATTGTCAGCTGGTATGTGCCAGGCCTGTGTGCACTCTACAGGGGTGGGATTTTAGGTGAAAAATGTTGCCACAAGCTGGGTACGGGCTGCCTCAGGTTGTGGATAGAGTGGCCACTTCCATTCTCCCCCCCGAAAGGCAGGTGGAGCTCCTGCAGCAGGCAAAGCAGTCCACGTGCCGCTCACACAGGAAGAACATGTTGGCCGCCAACAGGGACCGATGGGCTGAACTGGGGGATCTGCGCACAGCCATATCTGCAGAGGCCCAGGCCCACAGGCTTGCCCTGAGGGAAGATAACACCTTCCTCAGAGCTACTCTGCGTGTACTTGAGGTGTCCTGGAGTAGACGGTCAGAACAGCAGCTGAAGCAGCTAACATGCACAATCTCAGCTGAGCTCCAAGCAACCCGTGTGGAGATCCATGCATCACATGAAGCCTTGCAGGTAGCACTCTGTGCTACCCATGACATGCTGCATGGGGACCTCCGGACCATCATCCTGCATAACCAAACCTTTCAAACCTACGTGCTTACTGCCATGGAGGAGCATGCCAGGGCTTTGCATCATCTGCCTCCCATACCACGCACACCTTCTCATGAAGCATCAGAGGCTGGCGACAGAGACAGCAGTTCTCCCACTATCGGGTAGCCGTGCAGGCCATCAGCCCATGGAGGTATTTTTTTGTTTGTTCTCAACATCCACGGATGTGGGTGTTGGGGTGCACCCTGCACCTCCTCCCTTCTGGGTGCCCCCCCTGGTTGCCCATGGCCATTTTTTATTTTAGTTTTTTGTTTTTTAATTTGTATTTTTCCTCTTTTTATCTATTGTGCATTCATTTTACAGTGTGTTGCTTTGTGTGGCACCCGTAGGCATCCACTTTGTGTTCCAGCTGGGCCCATACAGGATTGTCTTGTGTCTGTGTTTGAGACTTAGGATCCAGATACATATGTTACTCCTGCTTCCCCTTTCCATTGGCTCGCAAGGGTGGCACCGTGTGACAGTAACTTACACAGAGGCATTGGGCTTCCATCAGTTGTGTGGCCAGTCTGTAGTCCAAACTGTGTATACACCCCTAGTGGGGATTAATGATGGTTTCTCCACTGCATGGTTGATTTCTATATTGTATTTAATATTGCTCATTATGCATATTTACATGTAGCTTCTTCATGTGTTGCCTTGCCTGTCTCCATTGCAGATGCAGTTCATGCTGTTTGCAGTACCCTGCCACATTTACCTACCAGCAACACACTGAAGATGGGAGGGGTCGATGTGCTGCCTTTTTCAGATTGTCACACTTGGACTATTGTGATTGGTCACTGTCAGATGTTGCCACTGTTGGGTCCAGTATTCATGTTTTGTCATGCTGGTGAGTATATGTTCATGTGTGCAGTTTCTTTTTCATATGTGAGAGGGAATTGACTGTGGCCTGTTTCCATTTGAGACGGTACACTTTGTCACAGTTGTGTCATGTGTTGTGCATTTATTTGGTTGCTTTCACATTGCATGCCATGCCATGGTGTCTGGGGCGGGTGACATGGGGTTTAGGTGGGGTTGGGTGACACACCAGTATTTGGGTGTGCTGTTTTGCAAGGGGGTAGTCCTTTATGCAGCATGAATGTGTGCCTTTTACTGACAAGGCATTGGCTCTCTCTAGGTAGCTAGAGATGCACACAATGTAGCATTTCCAGGGAAACAATCTCAGGGTGGTAGGGTTGTGACAGTTGACTGTCCCTTTGTCATCACTGATTGTCACCTGGAATGTGCCAGGCCTGTGTGCACTCTGCAGGGGTGGGATTTTAGGTGAAAAATGTTGCCACAAGCTGGGTACGGGCTGCCTCGCCACGTGCCCTTTCCCCTCCCATGCGCAATGGCCGTGCTTGTGGTTGTGGATGTGGGGGCACCACCATGTCCACCGGCACGCACCGCACATGCTTCCACAATGATCCTGCACACTACTGGGGGTGCATATAGCAGCTGGCCACCAGAGCGGTTAAGGGAGCGGACACGTGACTTCAGCACTCCGAATGTGCGCTCCAATATGCCCCGTTTTGTAATATGGGCTGCATTGTATCTTACCTCGGATGGTGTGGTGGGGTTCCGTCGGATGGTGTGGTGGGGTTCCGTATTGGTGTCATCACGTAGGTGCTCAGAGGAAAGGCACAGTCCCCTGGTAAGGTGATAATGGTTGTGATCCGTTGGGTTTTGCCATTTCTCTGTGTTTGACATGCATGCATGTGCACAGGCATTTGTACTCACCAATGAGCCATGTGTCGCCATGCCTCCCTTATTCCAGGTCCTGTTTAGGGGTGACATTCTGAATATGAAACTATTTTGGGTGGCCCCTGGATAGTTTGCGTAGACAGAAGTGATTATTCCCTTGGCATTGCATAACACCTGCATGTTGATGGAATGCAAGTGTTTGTGGTTGTGATAGATGTTCTCAGTGGCCCTAGGAGGACGTAGAGCCACATGGGTGCAATCAATGGCACTGAGAACTTTGGGGAAGTGTGCCACCCCGTAAAAGTCCTGGACCACGGCCTGTCTTTCTGCAGTTGTTCTGGGCATATATATGTGCCTTCGGACTGAGGGGTGTGCAGTCATGATCGCCAACACCTGGTGTAGGCAGCGTGACTGCGTGGCTGTGAGACACCCCCAACAATGCACTTGTCCGCTGAAATGACCCAGTGGCCAAGAAATGCAGTACATTGCGTACCTTTTCAAGGGACTCAGTGCTTGGGAGCACAGGTTGGGTGATGTGAGGTCACTCTCCCACTCAGTGACCAGGTCTAGGATTATATGGGGTTGACACATGTACCTGCCATAGACCTGGTCATCAGGCATCCCAAAAAGGCTGGTCCTGGGTAAAGAAATGTGGGGCCTGGCTATCCTCCTCCTCCTGCGGTGTCCCATGACCACTACTGTGAGGAACGGTACATTCATCATAGCGGTATGAGCATGTATGTTGTTTGCGCGCACGTTTATGCTGCCCGGGGGCGCTTGGGCCAGCTTTCCCATGGCGTACGTGTTTCCGGCTTAGCGCATCTTCTGCGGCCCGCTGGTTTTCCCTGTTCGATTCCATGAATACGTGTTGTTAGTTCGCATGTTGGCATTGCGAGGATTTGGCAGCGGTACTTCCCCCATAACGCCCACATTTTCACATTTTGATCCCCATTTTCGCATGTTCCACCCCCTTTATAGGTGTGTGCAATGGGCTGTGTGCGCCTTCACTGGCCGTCCCGCACACAGCCTTCAGGATGTCGCAATGACGTGTGCCCCACACACGGATTTAGGGCAGATCACAGGTAGGCCACTTGCACCGCCTTCCATGAATCGACAAAGGGCGCTTGCGTGGCTTTCACACACATGCGCTGCGATTTTCATGCTTGCGCCCCCGTTTTCAGCGCACATTAATTCCATGAATTACCCTGTAAAAAAGAGAAGCAGAAGTTTGAAATTGTAGGGAGTACCGCAGAATTTACAGTATGGTTGCCGAGATTGCACCATATGCTGCACTCTATTCTGTGTTCTATACCTCCCAGGGAAATGGTGTACATAACAACAAAGATGAACTAATGCCCTAGACGGTGCCAGTGGCATGCGAGGAGGCAAATCTTACAGCATATGGGGTAGTAACATAAGACATATGGATGCATTTCTCTGTTTCGGTTGTTTTGAATGTGCACATTATTGGGTAGGTTACTGTACTATAGTGCATTGAATATGTCCACTTATTACAGGCTTAGCTGAAGAGGGTATTCGCAAAGAGATTGTCCATTGAGTTGAAGTCATGTCATACCATGTGAACTGAAGTGGCTAAGGGGTAGGTGGCTGTGTTATGTGTCGGGTTTGTGGTAAGTGGACAGATATTTCTATGTATGGCTGTACTGTGTGGCGGTAGTTGCGGCCAGGGTGTACAATATTGAGTGCATGGCTGGAGCCCTTACACTGTACTGTGTGTAGTGAAGCATGTAGGCCGGGGGCATAAGTAGCACAGTGTCATATAGCTTTATATTGAACATTGTGGCATTCCTTTGTGGACTGCAGAAATATGTGGACACATTACCCTTTGCAGATAATGAAGAAGTATGATACCAGTAATTCATACTTACTGTTTCTATTGTGGAGGGACTGTGCAGATTTTTGTGTACGGGATGTGAAATGTTGTAGTAATCGATGCTTCGTTTCCTGTACAAAAAGAGAGCATGATATGTTAGAGCAGGTATTTCGTCATTTTGCAGTTCATTAGATTGCAGACATTTTTACACTTTGTGGACCCTCATATTGAGTACTTCATAAGTACTATGCTTTAAACAAGTGTACTGTGCAATGTGCACAGTTTCTGTGTTTCTTTGCATAATCATTGGGTCTGTGGGAAAAAAAAAATCCATTCTGGATAAAAAAAAATAAACCTTCCAAATGTATTAGCTGTTACATTGCACAGTCAATTACAGTAATGTTTGCATTCATTATAGCAATGTTTAAGGTGCACTGTTGTAGTAGGAGGAATTGCAATGGTGTACGATTTCTGTTTTGTATGTGTTGGTAGTATGGTTGCAGGTATATAGCAGTTGGTGTATTGTAACTGTTTACCTGCTTCCTTTTGTTAGCGCTGCTTCTTTATGCGTTTGGTTGCTGTTGATGTTTTGCAAGTATTGTGCCATTGCACTATGCTACTGCAGAATTGTGAGGGCAGTTACATACCTGTTAGCATACTGTAACTGTTCATACTTTGTAAGTGTTTGAGGATATGTTTATAACACAGTGAATGCTGAAGGTTGAGTTGGCTTGTTTCAATGCTGCAAGTAATATTGCAGTATTCTGGTAGCAGTTAGATACCAGTTGTCGTATTCTAACTGTTTACAGTTTCCCATTTTTATAGGGTACGTTTTGAAGCTTGTGCACTCCTGTTGGTAGTTTCACATCTTTCCACATTTTGAAGTGGTGGTGCACCATTATGGGTTTACGTACTGATATTTGCATATGAATTTATATGGGCATTGTTAGACAGCTGGTGATGCATTCACGTATTTGGTGGTTTTAGAGGTTACTGAGGATAGTTTTGAACCCTCATACTTAGTAATTTTTCTTTTACGTGTCATGTAGGAAACAATATGAGTGTCATTTTTGTACACGTATTGTTTCTCTGAGCATAATCATTGGGTTTATTGAGTAAACATTGTACAACAGGCATATTGATGTAGTTATTGGATACTTACTGTATTCTAAGTTGTTCTAGTTCCACAGTGTAGAAGGTAATTCCTTTGTTTCTGCAATTACGTAGGTACTAGTGGATGTTGGGGAGTAGGGTATTCCAAATTTGTATATCAATGAGTACATTTTGGCTTCAAGAATATTAAGTAGGCATTTGCAAGATTTGCAGGTAATCTCTGCTTTGGAATAATGGAAGTATCATTGCATTCCCACCATGAGCATTGCTTTCTAATGTATGCAGTGTGGTGGCCTGCACTGGTTGTGTCGCCTGTGTGGTAGATTATGCCTACTGTTGTGAAGGTTTTCTTGCCAAGTGATACCTGTCTGCGAGTGAAGGTAGTAGGTTTGCAGTTATTTTTGGTTCCATCTGCATTGTATCTTAAAAGCATCAATATTACATATTGACTATGTGACTGTATATATAACGTGGAACGATTATCGGAATTGCAAGAAGAACACAATATGCTATAGTTTGCATTTTTCACCAGTTGTTGAAATGGAATGGATTCACAGATAGTTTGGATACATAGACAAAACGCTCATTAGGGACTTTTTCCTGAATGACATTGTTGCAAAGAGGGCATGCATGTTTCCACATGTAGGAAATCTGAAATATTTAATATATGGGTATGTTTTTGCTTTCCAGGATTTGTAGTACATACATTAGAAATTCATGGGGATCTTCTTGTCTGTTTAACATGCATTTCTCCATTCCAGCACAGTAGTCCAACTCTTGCTGCCTTATTCCTGAGACAATGTAAGTGTTGTCAGGATTATTTGCTGCATTTCTGTGATCTGTGAAGGATTAGCATTCGTAAACACAACTGGGCCAAGCCATTTAGATCCATGTTTTCAACAATTGCTGACATTTGGAATAGAACATTCATTGCTACATTTGCATAGCGATTTACACCAGTTGTATTGGAAAATGTGAAGGCACCTGGTAGTTCTGTATCGGAGTACTTTGATGAATGTGCACACACTTTCTTTGAAGAGGTACTTTTGTTTGTGTGTGGAGTTGGGTATGTGTTGTCCTTTTCAGTCCATTTTTCTGTGTTTTTGGTAGTTGATGCAGTATGAGCTTATTTTAATTTCTTTGGTGGTAGTGTTGGGAGATCATTTAGAACTTCTGATTGCATGAGTTTTGTTAGGCAAAATTACATGCAGTACCCTTTGGGAACACTACACACCATTAAGACTACAGGTGTAAGCACAATATCACCTTTGGTATAAGTCTGTACTACACAGTTGTGTGGTAGCAGGGCTGAGCAGCTAGGCTTATCTCAAGAGGGATGTGAGCAGTACAAGGTGTTGCACAAAGGACTTGCAATCACAATGGGTCAAACAAACACTTACTCAAGGTTATTGGTAAAACAATATACATTTATTTACACATTCAGTTAGAAAACATTCCACTAGTAATAGGCAGCTCAATATCACACTAAAATACACTACGGTACCAAACCAATACGTTTCTAGACAAGTTAGGCTCCCCTGAAGTGGGAGCAATATGGCACTTCAGTAACTTTCAAAAGGGTTAGAAAGACAAAGGTTACAAGACTCAGATACAGAGGCATAGGCAGGGCAAATAGTTTCAGTCACTAGACGAGGCAATTCAATTCAATAGGCCTGGGCCAAAGTCAGTGGATCAATGTCTTGGATAGGATAGCACAGTTCTGGTAGTAAACGGTTAAGTCTTTGCCAATTTTCTTGGAAGTAGTTTGCATGAAAAAGAGTTATAGGTCGGTTTATGAGCGAACAAGACTCCAAAGTTGGGAAAGTTTCACAATCGTTCACCTCGGGTCAACCAACGGTCCAGGAGTTGCAGCAGTCACTTCCTTCAGCTCGTCTTCGGTTCTTTCGTTCCAGTGGTCGACTCTACCTTCCAAGTCCCAGAGACCTGCTTTTAAACAGTTTTCTCCCATTAATTCCAGCCTAGCTGTCACTCACCCAGCAGAATGGCTGTCCTTGCCGGACAATCAGCCAGCCAATCATGCCAGAGTACATTCAGGTCTCCTAGGAGACTAAACACAGGGTTTTTCGGGCACCTCCCTCACATCCTGTCCACCCCAGACACTCAGGTGCCAGAGGGGGGCTTCAGCATTGAAGCCCGCCAAAAGCAAATGAACAAAGGGACCAAACCTGGTTTGGCGTGCAGAGGCAAACACTAGAAGCACCTTTCCAAAAAGAAATGTCAACATCAGAACCTTTTTTTACATAGGGGGCTCAGATGCCATCTTGAAATCCATGGCTCCGGTGGATTTCAGCTACCGGAGCGTTTAAACGGGTCACGGTCAGGGAAATCATGGTAATACCACTGCCACCAGCCATTCTGAGAGGGTAGCTTTTGAGGGCTACATGTGTTTTCTAGGCATAGGGAACACTAGGTTTTCCCTCCAGCACTCTGCTGTAAGGCAGTGTCTGCTGGGTCTAGCAATTTAAAAAGACTAGCAAAGTCAATTTAACTTTACATTCACTGGTAGACAGTAGTCAGTCCCAGAGAAGGTATTTAAACAGTGGGAAGTCTAAAAGACATCCCTGTGTCACTTCACTGAGGGTGCTGTGTGACACGGAAGCAAAAGATGATGCCTATTTAGTTGTCTAAAACTCCATATCCAAAGAACACCAAGTAAAACACACATCAAAATACACGAAAGAGTGGGAAAAAAGGCACACACTCTTTCCACGTAAAGATTAAAGTCTTGGAATCCAGCAAAGTTGCTGGGGGTCTCAAAAGGTAAGGGAAATTAGCACATTTATGAGAATTCTCCCTAAAAAGTTTCTTTTGAAACCTTTCCCTTTTTGAGGAACAGGGTACATTTTGAGAAGGGGTGTGTAGACTGCACATAGTCTATTGTACTCTATGATGCAAGGAATGTCAGCGCTGACTGCACTTGCTTCAAAATTGATTAGATATAGTCCTTCAAGTGTACGTAGATGTGACAGTGCTACGTGACACATGCATTCTTTAAAGACTTGTTCTAAGGTTAGACCTTGCAATTTATGAATAGTCACTGCATATGCTAGCAACAGAGAAAACTGTTTTATACATACATACATGTCTTTGAAAAGAATGAAATCGAGCTGTTGTGTGTTTTATCCTTTTAACTTCTGAAAGTTTGCCACATTGGACGTTGACAAACTGAATGATGTCACGTGGGTTTGTCTGGAAGCCAACAACTGTTCCAAGTGCTCCATTAACTAAACCGTGTTCTACATCAAGGTTACGTTTTAGCATTACTCTACAGTTAACACATAGGGCCTGATTCAAAGAATCCAGCGCAGAAGCAGCGCAAGCACCGCGCTCTGAGAGGGAGCGTGTGCCAAGTGTGCGCCAGCCAATGGGCAAAGCAGCAATTGCCCTCAATGCGTATTCATGGATTTCCTGGGCCATAACTAGCCGTGGCGCAGTAAACATCCAGCTGTGCCAGTAACGCCCCCAACACTGCCCCTTGCGCAGGAAAAAGCCAGTGAAATGTCCAATATGGCTCAAGGCCCCGTGCAATCCTTGGCCCAGAACACAGCCCCTGTTATCACATGAAAAATCGGAGCATACTCCGCTCACACCAGTCAAATCATGTGAAAAGGGCCTCGCGTTCCCCCATGAAATTGCGACCCTGCTCGCGCCAGTCAAATCACGTGAAAAGTGCCTCGTGCACCCCTGCAAAATCGCGTACCATGCTCGCGCCAGTCAAATCATGTGAAAAGGGCCTTGCGTACCCCCGCAAAATCACGTACCCAGCTTGTGCCAGACAAATTGCATGACAAGTGCCTCGCTTACCCCTGCGAAATCGCATACCCTACTTGTGCCAGTCAAATCGCGTGAAAATGCCCTTGAGTACCCCGTGAAATCCCATACCCCACTCCTGTCAGCCAAATTGCATGGAAAGGGACGTGCGTGTGGTGACGGGTGTTGGAGGGTCCCATGTGGTGTGGGCTATCTGCGGGGTATGGTCCCAAGTGGGCTGCCTGCTGGGTATGGTCACAGGTGATGGGGGTCTCCCTTGTGGTGTGGGCTGCCTGCGCGCTATGGTCCCATGTGGGCTGCCTGCCGGGTATGGTCCCATGTGGGCTGCCTGCCGGGTATGGTCACTGGTGTTGGGGATCCCTTGTGGCGTTGGCTGACTGCTGGTATGGTCACGGGTGATGGGGGCTCCCTTCTGGTGTGGGGCACCTGCGGGGTATGGTCACGGGTGTTAGGGGGTCCCTTGTGGTGTGGGCTGCCTGCGGGGTATGGTCATGGGTGTTGGGGGGGTCCCTTGTGGTGTGGGCTGCCTGCGGGGCATGGTCACAGGTGTTGGGGGGTCCCTTGTGGTGTGGGCTGCCTGTGGGGTATGGTCACGGGTGATGGGAGGCTACCTTGTGGTGTGGGCTGCCTACGGGATATGGTCACGGGTGTTGGGGGATCCCTTGTGGCGTTGAATGTTTGCAGGTATGGTCACGGGTGATGGGGACTCCCTTCTGGTGTGGGTTGCCTGCGGGTCATGGTCACGGGTGATGGGGGCTCCCTTATGGTGTGGGCTGCCTGTGCGGTATGGTCATGGGTGTTGGGGGGGTTCCATTGTGGTGTGGGCTGCCTGCGGGGATGTTAGGGAGTGTGAGAGAAGGGCCTCAACGACCGGTGGGGGTGTCTGTACTTCCGCTCCCTATATGGTGGAGTAGAGGCACAGGAGACCCCAGCCAAGATTCTCTATTACGGTAGCAATGGTCGAGCAATCAAGGCCTAGCTTCTCAGGAGGTGATGCAGGCTGGTTCTTAAGTACAGTGTAGTCCCCAAGCCCCCACAAATGAATATCCACACTCTGTATTGGTTAGAACACAGTCTTTATATAATCAATATTTAAGGTTATGTACATTTATCATAATAACTCACTTTGTACTCCGGAAAAATCAACAATGGCAAATATATACAATCCTAAAGTGGTACCACCCTTTGTATTAGATCTCATTAAAGTGCATGAACAATACTGTAACAATGTCGCACAGACCAATAGAGTGAAACCAGCAATAGAGAGAGGAGAGAAAATAAGATGGTTGAGCAATAGGCAGAATACTGGCCCCTACCACTGGACACAGTTCTGTGTGGAGATCCCCCCACCTGGGCAACCTGTAAATAAAGATATAGCACAAGCCCAGTCCATATATTGCTCTGCAAGTCTTATTCCCTCCTATAATGTTCTTACGCCCCCCAATGTACCTGGTGGAGTCGAGTTCCTTGAAGAGGCGTCGACAAACGTCGAGGAACTCGCTGTTCGGCGACGGGGAATCGACGGCCCTTCTTGAATGCCTTCCCTTTCAAGCGGGAGGCACGGGGCGTCGAACGTCCGTCGACAAACGAGGTAGAACGATGTCGGTGAGACAGCAGCTTCGTCCGAGCGGTGCACATCGGCGTCGGAGCGTCGGCGTCCTGCAAGGCAGAGGCGTGCGGGGCACCTCGGTGACAATAGTTCTGGACCGCAAAGATTGTAGAGACGGAGGCCCCGCAAGGGCGTCGAGTCGTCCGAGTCTTTGAGGTCGTCGGGTGGCGGGAAACCCACCGGCAGGTTTCTCCTCGGCGCGTTGGTCGTCCTCGACTTTCTCCGGCAGGATAAGCGGTCGACGATGCGGTCGAGAGAGTCCTTCGATTGAATGTTCTTAGGCAAAGGAGCGGACGGCTCCAGTCGTCGCGGCACGGCGTCAAGTGGTTCCCACGGCTGGGCAACACAACTTCGACGGGCCTCCAGCGGTTACACAAACCTGCGAACCTTGGTCGACGGCAATGGACTTCGACGGCGTCGATGTCCGGGTGCTTCACTTCGATCTCCTCAGCGGTCCCGTCTCGGGTCGACAACCTTTCGAGGGTCTGTCTTCCAGGGCGCTTCGGCGAAGATGGTGCGGTGCTCGATGGTCCCTCGGAGCACGGGAAGAGGGCGCCTTACCAGGTCCTCTCTCGGGTCAGCCCTCGACGATCTCGTCAGCCTTCAGATCGGTCGAAGCAAATGCCACAGCAAGTCTTCTTCTTCCAGCTGGACGTCGAGGATCAGCAGTTCCAGTTACTCGTAGAGTGGAGACTCAGCTCCCTGGCTGCTTAGGAGCACAATGGTCGCTTCTCAACCAAAGGTCCCTTCTGAACACTTTTCCAGTGGTGAGAGGTCCCCAGATATACTATCCTGTCTCTCATCCACGCTGCTGGCACACACTCAGCAGCCAATCATACAGAGGGGCATTCATGCAGTCAGTCAGCCAATCAGGCACACAGTGCATTCAGGCCACACTCCTCCCTTCCAGACACTCACAACAGGGAATGTGGATTGGGACAAGTACCCAGCCATTCAACACTACACACTGCATTCAGGCCAGTTTCGGGCAGGGCTGTCTCAGTCTTTGTCTCTCATGCCAGAAACCAGACAACCACAACAAGGAGTGTATATTGGTCACACACTCCATTCACCCAGGTCCCACCCACAGGAGGTACCCACAACATACAGTCACTGGGAAGGCTCCAGTCAGTCTAGCTGGGCCTTCACAACAACACCATACATGGAACTTCCACCCAACAGCCAGTCAGGGGGAAGGGATAGAGACATGGCTTCCCAGGACTTTGGGAAAACAAGATAACAGGCAATAGAAAGCAAGAGGCCACAGGGGCCATCTTGTTTTCTATCAGGAATCAACTGATCCCAATGGCAGGGCCTGGGTATCCCAAAATGGAGGACACCCAGAGCACCTGTCAATTTCAGCATGGAGCTGCCACCAGCCCATACCCTGCTCTGGGGCCACCCACAGGTGCCCAAAAACATACACTAGGGGCACAGGGTTGTACCCCTACCCATGGGTGCCATAAGGGTATCCCATGGGTCTGTTCACCAAACCAAAAGAGAGAGCTGCACTGCCAGGAGTCCCACATGGACTCCTGGGCAGAAAACATGACAGAACACACAGTAAAAACAGTAAAAGGACAAGGATTCAGAGGCCCTGTCCCTCAGATGCATTTCCAGCATCACAGGGAGAATTCTCAAGAATGTGCTAATTTCCCTTACATTTTGAGACCCCCAGAAACTTTGTTGAAATTCTAGGATTTTTAATTTTTACCTGGAAAGAATGTGAGCCTTTTTTTCCCACTCTTTCATGTATTTTGATGTATGTTTTACTTTTGTGTTATTTGGGTATGGGGTTTTAAACAACTCCATAGGCATCATATTTTTCTTGTGTATCACAAAGCACCTTCAGTGCAGTGGCACAGGGAGGTCTTTCAGACTTCCCAAGGTTTAAATACCTTCTCTAGGACTGACCGCTGTCTCCCAGAGCATGTTAAGTTAAATTGACTTTGCTAGTCTTTTTAAATTCATGGACCCAGCACATACTATCTTCCTATAGAGTGCTGGAGGGGTTGCCTAGCATCACCTGGGTCAAACACTCATGTAACAGTCAAATGTTACCCTTTCCTCTTGAAATGGCTGGTGGCATTGGTTTTAGAATGAACTACCATGATTTTTCCCGACCGCGAACACCAGTAGCTACAAATCGGGTCAGCCATGTTTTTCAATATGGCGCCCAAGACCCCTCTGTAAAAACAGACTCTGGTCATCTTTTTTCACTGTTTCTTTTAGGAAAGGTCCTTCTTGTGTTTAACTCTGCGTGCCAAACCAGTTTTGGTCCCTTTGTTCGATGCCCTATGGCGGGCTTCAGTGCTGAAGCCCTCCTCTGGCGCCTGAGTGTCTGGGGTGGACAAGATGTGAGGGAGGTGCCCGAAACTCCCTGTGCTTAGTCTCCTAAGAGACCTGAATGCACTCTGGTGTTATTGGCTGGCTGACTGTCTGGCAAGGACAGCCACTCTGCTGGTTGAGTGACAGCTAGGCTGGAATGAATGGGAGAAAATTGTTTAAAAGCAGGTCTCTGGGACTTGGAAGGCAGAGTCGACCACTGGAACGAAAGAACCAAAGACGAGCTGAAGGAAGACGACTGCTGCAACTCCTGGACCATTGGTTTGCCCGGTGAAGCCCTGCTACAGGTCTGAATTTCCTGAAACTCCATCGACACAGAATCCCCTTCAAGGACGACTTCTTCCCTTGAGCTGTTGGGAATAACCAACTCGTAAGCCACCTGGACACCGTCTCCATTCTGGTCGAATTTTCATCAGGGTGCTGTTGAAAACCGCATAGCCAGTGAGAAGGATACCAGTTTGTGCATTTTAAGGCACTCACACCTTAAAACCAACATTTTGCCAAGCTTGTGGCCTCTTCCCCGGGCAGTGCAGGAACCTGCCAATGTCCTCCTTCTTGTCCCCATGGCTGAAGTTCAGGAACAGCGAGATCTGCAGGAACTGCCAGGAACAACTGCCTCAGCTACAGCTTTCCTTCATACTTAAGGTACTGTGCACATGCAGTCAGGAAATCCTTTCTGCCGCGGGGAAAGTTTGTGAAACTTTCGCAACTTTGGAGTATTGTTCGCTCCTAATCTGACATATAACTCTTTTTTTCTGGCAAACTACTTCTAAGAACATTGGCAAAGACTTAACCATTTACTACCAGAACTGTGCTATTCTATCCAAGACACTGAACCATTGACTTTGGCCCATGCCTATTCAATTGAACTGCCTCTTGTAGTGAACTAAAACTATTTGCCCTGCTCTGAATGTAATTGTGCTGTGATTCTTATAACCTTCGTCTTTCTACCCCCTTTTGAAAGTTACTGAAGTGCCATTTTGCTCCCACTTCAGGGGAGTCTAACTTTTTCAGACACATAATGGTTGTGTGCTATAGTGTATTAAAGTGTGATATTGAGCTGTTTCTTGCTAGTGGAATGTTTTCTAACTGACTGTGTAAATAAATGTATATTATTTTACCAAGAAACCTTGAATAGTGTTTGTTTGAACCACTGTGATTGCAAGTCCTTTGTGTAACCTCTTGTACTGCTCACATCCATCTTGAGATGGTCTGGCTGCTCAGCCACTGCTACCACATACATGTGTAGTACAGGCTTGTACCAAAGGTGAGATTGTGCTTACACATGTAGTCTTAATTGTGTGTAGTATTCCCAAAGTGTACTGCATGTAATTCTGCCTAACAGAGTATGGTCACTGGTGGTAGGGGGGCTCCCTTGTGGTGTGGGCTGCCTGCCGGATATGGTCAAAGGTGTTGGGGGGTCCCTTGTGGTGTGGGCTGCCTGCGGGGTATGGACACGGGTGTTCAGGGGTCCCTTGTGGTGTGAGCTGCCTGTGGGTATGGTCAAGGGTGATGGCGGGTCCCTTGTGGCATGGGCTGCCTGCGGGTATGATCATGGGTGATGGGGTGGTCCCATGTGGTGTAGGCTGCCTGAGTGGTATGGTCACGGGCGTTGGGGGATTCCTTGTGGTGTGGGTAGCCTGCAGGTATGGTCACAGGTGATAGGGGGGGTCCCTTGTTGTGTGGGGTGCCTGCGGGTATGGTCACAGGTGATGGGGGGGTCCCATGTGGTGTGGGCTGCCTGCAGGGTATGGTCACGGGTGATGGGGGTTCCCATGTGGTGTAGGCTGCCTGAGTGGTATGGTCACAGGTGTTGGAGGATTCCTTGTGGAGTGGGTAGCCTGCAGGTATGGCCACAGGTGATAGGGGGAGTCGCTTGTTGTCTGGGGTGCCTGCGGTTATGGTCACAGGTGTTGGGGGATCCCTTGTGGTGTGGGCTGCCTGCGGGTATTTCAGTTTCAATTTTATAAATATACATACAGCAAATTTGATCATAAGGAATATGAATGTATTAAATAGTAAAATCCACGACAACTGAAAGACAACCATGAAAATGAAAGAGAATGCAATGAAAATGAAAATAAAAATTAAATAGAAAAATAAAATAAATGGTATGATTTAAAAAAGATTAAACTCCAAAAAGTGGTCCATATCCAAGGAATGTCGTCCAATAGCAATCAGAAAAAAAGAAAAGCCATTACTCGATGGTGTAAAAAAATGCACAAAAAAAAGCAAATGTCTCAAACTATGTACAGTGTTTGAGGGTCCATGATCCCAAAAAAGATAAATACACCCTAAAAAACCCTAGAAAAAATATGAACTATTTACAAAATGTGGAGCAAAGTCCATTGACTCCAAATCATAAAAAAAAGAAAGCAAACCTACCATTAACATTGATTTACAAAGGCAGCGGGCTAGTCCTACAACTCACCATTTCCACCATTTCCCCCCAGGGTTTCGGCCAGGGCATTATCGAACTCTGCGTCAATATCCCAGAGGCGGGCCAGTGCTCCCTCCTCGAGGGCCCGCAGGGACTCACTTGTGCTCCTCACAAACTCCCTGCCAGTCTCCTCGATGAACTCCACCTGCCTCTCTGCCTGACACAGGGTGTTCTCCGCCCTGGCCATGGTGAGTCATGCCCCCCGTGCACGCTGCCGCTCTGCACCGATCTGCTGGCCCATTAGCTGCAACACTGATTACATCCTTGGGCCAAGGTTCACCTCTCCCGCCTGCCCAATGGCCAATACCTGCCACCCTGATGTTGATGGCCCCGAGTCCTGTCGACTCCAACATCGAGCCTGCTGCTGCCAATAAGACCTGTGCCTGCGCCTCCATGACTGCCTCTGGGATCATGACAACCCCTGGGGCAGTCGTGCACGTGCCCTGCTGCAAGGTGCCTGCACAACCTCCATTGCCACTGTTCCTGTTTCTGGGGTGACCACCTCTGCTGAACCTCCGACTCCCAACTGTGGCAGGGATGTGGTCTCCACCAGACTGGCCGCCGTGGTTGGGACAGGTCCACATGGGGCCCTAGTGGCATCTAGGCTGGAAGACGGCAGGGAACACGACTGGCGCATAGTGGACGGAGAGGAGGAGGGGGTCACAGCAGTGCCCAGCACACGTAGCAAACCCGCGACAATGAGCTGAGCTAGCCAGTTCATGAGGGCCCAGACCTCTTTGTGATGACGTGCAAGCACACGACTGGAAGCCTGCACATCATCACAAAGGGTGCCTATGTTCCTCGCGATACCGGCTAGCATGGGCTCCACCCTGTCATGAATTGCCTTGTCTGCAGGTAGTGGAAGGTCAGTTGACATGGACTCACCCACTACCTGCGGACAGGTCTGGCCTGAGGCATGCCCGCAGGTGCACACTGATGCAGGCGCAGCTTCAGGGACACGATATGGCACAGACCCCTCAGAGGTTGATAGAGAGAATTCTAATCTTATGGCTAATTTCCCTTACCTATTGAGTCCCCCAGCAGCTTTGCAGGATTTGAAGGGTTTGTTTTTTTTCTCCTGCTAAAAGTGAGACTCTTTTTCCCACTCTTAGGCATTTTTTGCTATGTGTGTTCTAGGCTATTTTTGTGTTTAATGTCTATGGGGTTTCTCTCACCTCCATAGGAACCATATTTACTCACATGTGTTACACAGCATCCTCCGTGCATTGACACAGGGGTGTCATAACGACCCCCAAACATAGACTCCAGACCCTGGGACTGACTACTGTCTTCCATGGCATGTAAAAACCCCATTGACTTTACTAGTCAATTTTTGTGAACTAAACCAGTACAACCCATCTTACTATGGAGGTACTGGGAAGGGTTAATAGTTTTTCCCTTATGTTAATTTTCGAGAGGGTACCGTACAGTACCTCTCTCAAAAGTTTCTGGCTGGTGGCAGTGGTTACTACTATAAATATTCGACCGCAAATATTTTCCTATGGGATTTTCCCATTGTTTGAGGCTAACACATTTTCTGACATCCTCTAACATATCACCGGTGTATTTTAATATTAACTTTACTCTGGTAGGTTTTATTTGCCAGAACTTTAATATAACTTAATTCTCAAGTCTTTCTCTAAACTCCTAACCCAGGTCGGGGATCCTTTGTTCGTCCTTTTGGCGGGCTTCTGCCGAGAAGCCCTCCTTTCAGCACCACTGAGTCTGGGGTGGGTCCATTGTGTGGGAGGGGGAGTAGGAACCCTGGACAGGGTTGCCTCAGCAACCCATGTCGCACTCTATCCTGATAGGCTGGAGGGTCTCCCGCCAAGATGACCACTCCACTGTGTGAGTGACAGCTAGGCTGTATGAATGGGGATCTTTTTGCATAACAGCAAAACTAAGAACTAAGAAGCCAAAGAGGAGAGAAGCCAAAGTGTGTTAATGGGGGAAAAGTTTGTAAAATTGACTGAAAGAAAGCAGAGAGTAACCATTTGGATATTACACTGGCTGATATGGGTAAATGCCAACATTTCAAGCCCGTAGCACGGTAGTTGACATTTGATGGTAGATGATGGGAGAAAGGACAGTATTCTTTTTCAGTACGTTATGGAGGTTCAGTGGCAGATACCCTCTTGCGAGGCACTTCTAAGAGAGTTGCAAATGTACTGTATAAAAATTATTGATACCTGCAGGTGGTGGTGATGGGTGGCAATGTGGATGAATCTGGATGCAGATATTGTAGATGACTTTACAGTACTTCCCAGTGGAGGTGCTTTTCATTCACAGGACACTTCTACTCTGAGTGTTTAACAGTTAGTATGGAGTGTTGAACAGAGAGGATAATGTTAGATGCAGAGGTATTGGATGTGATTGGTGGATGTGTGTGTGACTGTTTAACAGTACCCAATAAGGGTGTGCTGGAAAAAGAGTACTAGAAAGGGAAGAACGACTGACCCTGCTTTACTGAGGCATGGCCCTTGCGGAAGTTGTCTTTCTTACTATGCTTGGCATGGAAATGGGACAGCGGATTATCCAATCAGGTGTTGAGGGTGTGCTTAACAGGAAGGGGTGTTAATACTTTTTTTTATAGCTTTATACCATGATGATGGCAGCGACGCAGAGAGTGCGACTGCTCATTGTCGGTGATTCATTTGTGGGTCACCTGCACACATATGCCTGGGGTATCAGCGTTGATGAAAACTTTGGTGTGGAAGGAGTGCACGCTTTGTGGTGCAGTGTTACTCTACAGAGTTTGCAAGCTGTGCTTGCAGAGTGCAGAGATGTGGCCTCTTGGTGTACTGCTGACATTGTTCTGCATTGTGGAGTACTGCCTGTGGCTTTTCGCACTGCTTGGAAGTTTGCTCGGTGAACTGAATTAGGTGCTGAAAACAGTGATGCACCTTTTCCCACTGCAGCAATTATTTTCTCATGCATACCACCAAGAATAGTGTGGAACAATCCTGATGTACTTTCTTCTGAGGTAGAGAAGGAAAGGTGTCTTGTAAACGGCGGCATGTCTGCTTTTCTGTTCGATACAGGGATGTTCTTCTGTGGCCATTAGAACCTTAGTGCTTCTAATATGAGGTTTTTTAGTAGAGCTGTTTTGTTTTGTCCGCCATTGAAAATGCTCTTGTGTTTGTGGATCTAAAAGCTATTTAGGAGAAGCTTGTGTAATGATGTAATAATGTAAGGAGGAGAAGACGAGAACAATACCCAACAAATACAAAAAAAGTTTGTTAAGAAGCACCTTTCACGTTTCACAGCTACCAATAAAGAAGGGATGCTCTAGCCAGCTTGAAATGTCTTCCCAGACCCGCGCACAAAGGACAATATGTCCACAGACACCGCAGCATTGGGAAGTGCGCACGTGCCACATGCAAGTCTTTTGAGGGTGGCTGACATGGAAATGGGACTGTGCAGGCACAGGGATTGGTCAATAAGATTTTCTGGGTGTGGTGTGTAAGGACAGATTGTGCCAGAAGGTGTGTTTCCAAATAGGAGTTCACATGGCTATGGTTATGTGCCATGCAGGAGGCATAGTTTATGGTTTTTGGTCGACTCCTGGACACATTGGGTGAAAGTGTACGCAGAACGCTGTGGAGTGGCTGCACACCTTGGGTTCAATAATGTGGATGCCCACTGCTACAGAGTACATCGTATGCGGTAGCTGCATGTGGCTCATCTTTGTGCCACTTTGGTGATGCTCAATCATCCATACATTATTATTATTCATTGTGGAGGGAACAGTTTAGGATATGTTACCGGCATCTCACTGCAGTTTGCGATGAAGGAGACACTTCAGAAAGTCATGGAAATGTTTCCAAAGTCGAGAGTAATTTGTTCTTGCATTACCCACTGACAGATGTGGCTGCATTCTTCCTCATTTGGGCCACACATGGAGAAAGTGAGGTGCAATGTAAACAAGGCTGTTTGTGCTTTTTTGCGCAACGTTGGCATGTTCTCCTTCCACAATGAAAACATTATGTTTCGTAATACTAACATTTATTGTTCAGATGGGGTCCATCTTACTGATGCTGGTGTAATATCCAAAATGCAGTGCAGCGCTTCTTGCAAGTATAGCACACATTTCCCCAGTAGGTGTTCACCACTACAAACCTTCCGAACACATACAACACAAAAATGCTCTTTTCAAAAGAGCCTTTTTTTTCCATTTCTGGTTGTTTTTGCATTGCTCCTGTTCTTATAACCCACGACACAGAAGGAAAGGAAGGGAAGGGAGGTTAGGGAAAGTGCACCTACCACAGAGATAAGAACGGGGAAGTGGAGACAGGAAGACATTGGGTGGCCCTTACTTAGGTAGGGGGCACTCCTTGTCTTGCTCCTGGACTGAATCCTTGAAAGGACTTTGAAGTTGCTCTCCCCTGCAGAGTAGCGTGTCACAGTACATGCACAATGCAGTCATCTTTGAAAGGTAAGGGTCTGCTGCAGTGCGTATGGCCTGCAAGGCTGGTTTAGGGATCTGCTGCCCAACTGGAGTGTCCCTACTGGTGGCAGGAGCAAATGCAGAGGATGCTATAGAGGAAGTTAACCTACTGCCTTGTTGTAAGGGGATGACCCTCTGAACTTCTGCCTTGTGGTTCCATTTGAGGTGCTGCCACATGGAGGTGGTGCTGTAGCTGTAAAAGACAGGTTTTCTGTGACTGAGTACTGTCTTGCACTCAGTGCATTTCACCTGGTTTGCACGAGATTTGGGCACGTCTCCTACAGTGGTAAATAGTTTTGACACCCACGACTCATACTTGCTGCGGGCACTGTGGAATTCCTCTACTTTATCATCGTTCTCCTCTTGATCTCCATCTACATTACCACACCTTTCCCTTGTGCAGGTCCTTCAGAAGGAGGTGGTGGTGGTGGTGAGGGTAAGGATTTGGGTGCTGCTGAGTTGGACAAGATGGTTGCTATTAGTTACAAAGGTAATATAGCAGAGCAGAATTGCTCACAAAGCAGTTTGAGCACAAAGAAATGTGCACCGCTGCTCTGTTCTGGAAAGCCACACACAGATAGCAGAGAACTTGACCTCTGTGGTGTGGCCTTTTATAGGGTTGCTGTGGAGAACTTGGAACCAGAAAGCAGCCCTAAATCTTTACCAAAAAAAGGTAATTGTACAAGGGCAGAGTGTAGGACCTCTGTAAGGGTGCACTTTTACAGTTACAATGCAAACATTCCAGAAAACAGTACTTTTTCAATGTCCAGGGGGCCGGATCGTGTCTAGCAAATAAGGGCCTATGTGCAGCGTGGGTTCAGTCTCATGGTGATGCTGCAAATGTTTTCTCAGCAAAGGCCCACTTCTAAGGCCCCTGTCTGCTCCCTGTCTGGTTCCGGAACGCTAATTGGGGTCCTCCCTGCACCTTAACCACAATGTTGCTGCAACCTCACTCCTCTAAGATATCCGGACTGCCTTGACTTTGCCACCACCAGATCTATGGGTTAGTTCCCTCCTTATGGACTCACTCCTACTGCCTTTGACTATCACTGTTCTTTCTGCTTGTTACTCCCATGTTGTCATCCTGCTGCGCAGTGCTTCCTAAAACCCTTTGCTAACATTCAGTTCCAAGATTGAAAAAGTCAAATCTTGCTGTTTTTGCTTTGTGCTTAAAAGTCAAATCTTGCTGTTTCTACTTTGTGCTTAAAAGTCAAATCTTGCTGTTTCTGCTTTGTGCTTAAATGTTAAATCTTGCTATCTTTGCTTTGTGCTTAAAAGTCAAATCTTTCTGTTTTTGCTTTATGCTTAAAAGTCAAATCTTGCTGTTTTTGCTTTGTGCTAAAAAGTCAAATCTTGCCACCCATTGTGAAATTCTCTGTATTTTGCTTGTATACTGTTTCTTCTCTGTAACTTGCCAGCCCAGTGACCTCACCACTCTCTTTTTTCCCACACCTATCTGCCTTAGCCCCCCCAGTATCTCCATCCACTCCTCACTTACACCACAATGGTGCTTTCTGTTTCTCCTATTGTTTCCAATTGCTTCTCCATTGACTATCCTTCCCTTCTCACTAAGTCTGGTAGGAAGAAGTTCAAAAAGGATATCTTGGCCTCTAACCCTGGTTTCCCTATTGCCGACACCTATTCCAATGCTTCCGCCAGACAGACCCTTACCGACATCCTCTTTGTCGTTCCTTCACCAGATTTATGGACTCCTCATATGGTCTCTGTGCTCTGCCCTATCTCCTCCTCTCCCATAAATGGTGGCACTCGCTGGGAAGTTCTCATGGATTCCTTCGACTCCTCTAAAGTCATCATTAATGTCTCCCTAAATGGCACTGTCATGGTCCAAGGCCCTCAGGCCAATCTCCTCTTCTTTGATAGGTGCTTCCCTCGCCTCATCAATTTCCTCTCATCTCCTGCTGTCCCCTCCTCTACCCCCTTGGCTACCTTGCCCTCTCTCTCCTCCTCCTCCTCCTCTGCCCCTCCTAGGGCTCTTTCTCCTCCGCAGGGCGTACCTCTGATCTGTACCCCTCCCCAAAGGTCTTTAAGGCTGGCAACCTTCTTCATATTGCCACTCTCATCTCTCGCTCTGCCGACAAACACTCCTCTGACATCTGCCACCTCCTTGAAGAACTAGACCTTGATGTCCTTGGTCTTACTGAGACATGGTTCACTGCCAGCTCTGTCACGAGCTTTGACACTCTCATCCCTGATGGCTACAAGATCCTCTCAGCACCCAGATCCTCTCGGTCCGGTGGGGGGTAGCCCTGAGCTTTCCTGAGTGGATTCCTGCCTCTATCATTCCCACTCAGACCTACTCCTCTTTTGAATGCCTTGTCTGTAGGCTTTCTCTCTAACCTACCCATTCTCTTACTGTGGTTACCATCTACCGGCCTCCTGGTCAAATCACTTCATTTCTTTCTGAGTGGGCAGACCTCTCCTCCTCCCTCCTGGCCTCTACCACTCAACTCCTCCTCCTCAGTGACCTAAATATACATTTAGACTCTCCTTGCTCCTCCTCTGTACTCATCCGTGACCTCTGCGACTCCCTCTCCCTGTCCATCCTACCCTTTGGCCCGACTCACTCTACAGGGCACACACTCGATGTCTTGATCTCCTCTGACCTCCCCCTCTCCATCCCTCTGACCACTCCTCTCTCCTGGAGTGATCACTCCCTCCTCTCATCTCATCTCTCCCTCTCTTCCCCCAAGCCAAGCCTACCCCAACACTGCCACCGGCCTTCTCGGACATCCGGCCCATGAAGCATGTGTCAGTTGAGGCTTTTGCCACCACTTTCTCTCCCCCCCTCCACCTTTGGCTGTCTCACATCCTGACACAGCCCTGTCTCTGCTATACTCTTCAATTTCTGATATGCTTGATGCTCTTGCCCCTGTCATGAGGATCCATTTGAAGTCCAAAGCCAAGTACAATTCCTGGTATGACTCTGACCTAGCTACACTTAAACATAAGTGTAGGGCAGCTGAGAGGAAATGGAGGACTTCCTGTTGATCCTCTGACAAACTGGCCTGTTGCCTGCTACAAAGGCAATACCGACTCTCTGTCCTCACCAAGAAGAGAGTCCACATTCAAGCTTGTGTCTCTGCAGCATCTAACAACTCGGCTGAACTCTTTAAAATCTGCAAGGAGCTGGCCAACCCTGCAGCACTCGCTACCCCTTCTGTCGCCTCCCAGGCTCTTCACAATGCCCTTGCCTCTCACTTCATTTAAAAAACCCAGGACATCCTGTCCACCCTCTCCACCCAAACCCCTCCTCTCCCCTCTCCATCTGTGCTTGCTGACCCTCCTTTAGCCACCCTCCCACCATCCTTCTCATCCTTTCCTCTTTTCACCCCTGATGAGGTTGCCAGACAAGTCCGATCTATGAACGCCTCGTCAAAACAGGTTCATCCCTTTTCCTCTAAAACCATCAAGCACCACATTGACACCCTTGATACGGCCCTTGCTGATTTTTGCAACCACTCTTTTGCCTCGGGATCCTTCCCCTCCCCTCTGAAGCACTCCTTTGTGCCTCCTCTTCTCAAGAAACCCACAGCTGATCGTTCTTGTCCAGCTAACTATCGCCCAATTTCCATTACTCCCTTTCTTGGCAAACTCCTGGAAAAGTTGGCCATCTCTCAGCTTAACCTTCATTCCAATTCTATTGGCTGTCTCCATGACCACCAGTCTGGCTTCAGAGCTGCCAGAAGCATGTAAACTGCTCTCCTGAACATCCGTGAAGATCTGCTCTCCAACCTTGACTCTAACATTCCCTCTGTCCTCATCCTCCTCGATCTTCTGCCTTCAACACGGTCAGCCATACCATCCTGCTCAACCGTCTCTGTGAAAACCTGGGAATCACTGATCAGGCTCTGGCCTGGCTGACATCTTTCCTCTCAGATCAACCCTCCCAGGTCCAATTTAGGTCTTTCCTTCCTTTGATCTATCTTCTTCTCTACCTGTGGTGTGCCCCAGGGGTCTAACCTCTCGCCCTGGCTTTTCAACCAATATCTGGCAACTCTCGCCCACTGCATTGCCACTTTCTGCTCAAATTTCCAGTGTTACGCTGACGACACTCAACTCATTTTCAGGCTGCCCTCTGTCACCTCCTCTCCCTCTCTCATCTCTGATTGCCTAACTGCCATTCATGATTGGTGTTCCGCCAATGATCTTTGTCTGATTGCCAGCAAGATGGAGATCCTCCTCATCGGCATACCTTCACCATCCTTTCCCCTCACTCTCTGGCCAGCCTCCCTTGGCCCTCCACCTACCACCACCTGCGAGGCTAAGAACCGCAGGGTCATCTTTGACTCCACCCTTTCCTTCTCCGCCCACATCTCTGAGGTCTCTAAAAAGTCAAATTTCCGACTGCACCTCCTCAGAGGTACTCTGCCTTTCCTCTCCTTCCCCCAGAAGCTCATTGTATCCCAAGCTCTGGTTCTCTCTAGCTTGGACTATTGTAACAGCCTCTTTCTAAATCTACCTTTCTAAATCTACTCTCCGCCCTCTGCAACTAATACAGAACAGGACTGTGAGACTTGTCCTTGGCCTCAAGCCCTGGGATCGTATCTCTCCAGCTCTGAAATCTCTCCACTGGTTCCCAGTGGATGCAATAATTAAATTGAAAACCCTCTGCATTGTCCACAAGGCTTTCTGGGGCTTGGGTCCAAAATACCTTCAGCTATCCCTCCACAAATACCTCTCCTCCCGAGCTCTTCGCTCCTCTACCTCCAACTCCCTCAGGGTCAGTCGTTTTTCAAAGAAACGAGTTGGGGGTAGACCTCTGTCTTCGGCTGGGGCCTCCCTCTGGAACAGCCTCCCTGCCACTCTAAAACTTGAGGAGAACCATCTCCGGTTCCGGAAGCACCTCAAGACCTTCCTCTTTTCTTCTGCCTTCGCTCCCCCTCTCCTCTGCTGATCTGTTCTCTCTTGGCACTGTGCACCTGGCCACCCTCTGTCCTTCGGGCCCAGGTATCTGCTCACCCTGCCACTCTCCTGCACTGCCTCCGGGCCACCCCTTGCACTGGGGTCTGTATCTGTACCCATACAGCCCCCCCTTTTTCTTCCTGTACTTATCAGACCTACCCTGTCTGCTGCCTTAAACCTGACACTTGCAAATTGCTGGCTACATTACCACTGTTTGTTGCTTTTATTATTTATTTATTGTTATTAACCTGTTTCTCCTCTGCTTCGCACTTTCCACTTCTCCCTCCTTCCATGCACTTTTCCCCTCCCCCTCTCCCATGCACTTGCGCGTTCTCAATGTCACTGGGCCTAGTAAGATCGCTGTTTTGTTCTCCCCTGTTCCCCTCCCTTGCCTTGTCGCGCTCTGAAACACTTGTGTACGAGCGCAATAGAAATAAAATATAAGTCAATCAATCAATCTATTAGGATGGCTGTGTGCACTGAATGTGATTGCTTTTTATTAGGGCAGCTGAACCATGACGTCCCTTTAAGAATGTTTTTTCACTGAATTTGATAGGTTTTTAGTAGCGCAACTTAACCATAACGTCCCTTTAACAACTTTGTTTCACTGAATATATACATGTATATGAACTTAATGCAACAAAACCCCTGACATTCAGCTAAAGCCATCTTATCGGTGTGCCACCTTTTGGACAGCCTATGACAATACTGATGACATCACAGATCACATCACTAATTACATGTTGTATGAGAACACTGATGACATTACAAATCACATCACTGATGCCATCACTGGTGACAAAACGAATTACATTGTATATAACTGATTACATCAATAATGGAATTAAAAATAACATAATTTATTAGCTCATGAAAACTTTGATAACGTTAATAGCAATTTAGGATGTGTACTTGGCCATGACACAGGCTGGGGTCACTGGCCAGCATCAAAGGCCATAGCTAGTGGTTGGTTAGTGTTAAGAAATACCAATGTGCATGGTTAAAAGCCATGTTTAGTAGCCCAACACTGTTCTACAGTGGGCAAAGCTGAAAGGTGTAGTCAGTGGCCATGGCTCAAGGCCATAGCTAGTGCCCATTAATATATTAGATTATACAGTCTGCACAGCCAAAGACCTTGGCCGCTGGCTAGTATTGTGTGAAGACCATGGCTAGTGGCTGGTTAGTGTTTATCATATACATTGGGCACGCGCAAAGTCCATAGCTAGTAGCTGGGTAATGTTTCATAATTCACAGTGGGCACGGCCGAAGTCCATCGCTTATTGCATTTTAATATTTAAAAATATACAGTGATCATGGCCAAAAGATATACAAACTACTAAAGGTCAAAGGCCATTTATATGTCAAAATATATAGTGTGCACAGCCAAAGATTGTGGCCACTGGCCAGTATTGTGCTAAAGTCCATGGCTAGTGCCTGATATGTCTATATAATATACAGTGGACACGGTTGAAAGCTGTATGCACTGGTTAAGGCCAAATCTATGGTTACTAGCCTGTTAGTGTTTTAAAATATTCAGTGGACATGGGTGAAGGTTATGACCACTGTCCATAACTGAAGGCCATGACTAGTACCCATTCATGTGTTAAAATATATCTTGTCATGCACACGGACCATGGCTGAATGCCATGCTTAATACCAGTCACTGTTGCAATGTCATTAGTGATGTCATCAATTATGTGATCTGTGATGTCATGATTGCGTTCATAGGCTGTGCAACAGGTGGCACAAAGTTAAGGTGGCTTTTGCTGAATTTCAGGGTTTTTTTGTGTTAGTTTCTCACCTTAACATCCCTGCAACTAAAGCTTTTTCCCTGAATTTCAAATGTTTTGTTACAAAGTGTTGCTCACCTTAACGTTGCTGCAACTAACAATGCAGTAAATGTATACAAACACTACACTCAACGTATCCTAAAATAAATCTTCACAAGACTACTGCCCATGTACATATGTATTGTTTTTGTAAATTATTTTATTGCCATGGTTACCAAGGATGCATGTGGAGCTTAATGCAGTAACGAATAGGGGAGTTTTACCCGCAGCTTCCACAGGGGATTAGAGCAGCTATAATGAAATACATTGTTATTTTAACATGCACTGCATTTTTATTGTCTATTTTTATTATAACTGATAATTTGGCCCTAAATGGACTGTTTTTGTAGATAAGCAAAAAAGAGGTAGGAACCCGGAAAGGAAAAACACTAGGATTCAAACATAACAAAAGGTATTTATATTTAGTACATTTGTTTGTATTTTTCTTGTCTAAAGAATAGGGTAAAAAAATGGCACTTAAAAATGATCTGAAAAGAGCCTTGCCCGAAGCATCTTGGGTACCACCTTTCATCTCAATGAAGCTGTGACAGGTTTTGCACATCATGATAAAGTTAGAAAGATCAGGTGCACACACGATGGACTGAGGTTGGGTGTTAGTTGTTGGAAAATAGCTAGTAATTGTGTTGGAAATCTTTGCCACAGATTATAAATACTGGTGGGCTGATCTTGCTGAATTTGCTTTGACCTTATGCTTCACATGAGCCTTCCTATATGAATCATCTACTTCATCCCAATGAACGCGGACATGTTGAATTAACATGGATTTTTCCGACAGCTTGTGTGAAGGTCCACTCCGCAAAACCTTCCAAGAAAAATTACACATAACCTCCGCGATCCTTCTTTTTGCTATGTTGGTCCTTTTCGTGGAACTATTGACAACTGTCAGAATTCTTTTTGTGCACATTGCTTCTTCCGTAGTGGTAAAACTGAAGCCACTCACACCACCTCATTATCACTGCTGGTCATACTAATTTTGAACTGCAAGACTGTGGAGGAAAAATAAATACTGTAAAAATACACAACACAAAAAAGACTCTGCCACTTCAGATTAAAAAACATAACACATCACAAGCTAAAATAACTACAAATGTCAAACAATAACACAAAGGACAAATGTATAGGAAGAAGAAAGGTAGAAAATGAATATGTACATCAAGGTACTGCTTTTAAAAGTTCCTGAAGGCATACAAATAAATTCACCCTTCAAGAGATAAAAAGCAGTGACAGAAAACAGGAACAAGATGCTTGGAGAGGGATATAACCACTGTTACGTGATGTAGGAAACACACATATGTTTTCTGTATGCATGGGTATGCCCAAGCACAATGACGTCTTAGCACCTACATTATTTTTTTTTTTAATAACATATTTTATTGGTTTTAAACATACATACAATGCATCTACCTTACCCCCCCCCCCTCCACCCTCCCTTCAACATTCCGGTTGGTACACCCCTTGATTCCAGTCATTGCTTTTCCGCACCATTGTTTCCGAGGCTTGTGTTTCTTTTCATGTCTCGTATGTGGAATGTGTCCATCTTCTTACCCCTCCACTTCACCGGCAATTTCTACCACACACAGTCCTCCCATTTCCCCCAGATCTTGTGCGCCTTTGCCGGGCATCCCCGTGCTGTGTATATTCTATGCTCCTGTGCTGCACAAATGTCCATTTCATTCGACCATTGATTCACGGATGGGCTTTCCGGGGCTCCCCATTTTTGTGCTATATCCCGTTTTATCAAACCCATTGCATTGGAAAGAAAGATACCCTCCCACCTGTTCGAGATGCTCTCGTCTGGGGCCCCCAATATCATTATAGCAGGTTCTGGGGTTATCGTGCGCCCCAGGGCTCTTGTGAGTTGTTGACAGCATTGCTCCCAGAAAGTCTTGATTTCAGAGCATCCCCAGAGAAGGTGGATGAAAGTGCCCTCCTCCCTTCCACATTTCAGGCAGTTGGGGTCCTCTGCTCTTCCCCAGCTAAATAGGGCCCTTCGCGGGTAGTACACCCTATGTAGTATTTTTAGTTGTACCAGTCTGATCCTGGAATTAATTGCTATTTCGCGTGGGTGCATAAGTATTTGGATCCAGTTCTCTGGTTCAATAGGCCCCACGTCACGCTCCCATTTGTTCTTAAGGCTAGTCAGCTCTGGGGTGGCAAAGGCATTAATCGCCTTATACAGGATAGTGGTGACTTTTGCAGGAATGTGTTGTACCAGGAGGTTACGTTCCAGGGGTGTGTAGTCTGCTAGCTCGTCAAGCTCTAGCCTATGTGCACCAATGGCATGTGTTAATTGTAAATAGTGGTAATTTTCTGCTTCTGGCAATCCATATGTTTGCTGCAGGGTTTCGAATGGGAGGATTGAGCCATCCGTAACGATGTCTCCTATTGTGGCTATCCCAGCCTCCACCCACCTGGTCCATGCATTCAGCTTCCTCACCTCCTTCAACCTATGGTTGTGCCAGAGTGGTTGTGCCATGGTAACTTGTTTCCCCCAACCTATGTGGGTATGTGCCTGCCTCCATACCGTCGCGATATGGGTGGACATTGTTTGTGCGGGGGGCCTGGCTAAGGTCTGGTATAGTGTTTCCAGTGGCGGGCTGCCCCGGGTAATGGGTTCCTCCGCTCTAATATGTGGTTGTCCGGGATCTCCGTGGAGGAGGTCGTTGACTACGTTTAGTTGAGAGGCCCAGTAGTAGGATCTTAGATGTGGGAGACCTATACCCCCCTCCCAGACGGATCGTTGTAGTGTGGATAATGCAATTCGGGGCTGCCCGCCCTTCCATATCAGTTTTCCAACCAGGCGCTCTATTTGAGTGAACTCTGAGTTTGGTATGGTCAGTGGGGCGTTCTGTAGCACATAAAGAAAGCGCGGGAGCGCCATCATTTTAAAGAGGGCCGATCTGCCCATGAGCGTAAGAGGGAGGAGCATCCAATGTCTTACGTCCTCTGCGAAACGATCTACTAGTGGGTGCAGGTTGTGGGTCACATATTCCGAGAGGATCCCGGAGATCCATATGCCCAGATAACGGAAGCCCTCCCTTTCTACTCGGTATGGGATGCCTCGGGGAATTGCCATGTCCCCCCCCTCACCGGGAACAGGATCGATTTATCCCAGTTGACCCTTAGTCCACTGAATTCCCCAAAAGTCGTCAACATCTGGGTTATAATTGGGCATGCGTGCTCTGGATCGCTGAGGTAAAGTAGTAGATCGTCAGCGTAAAGGGACACTTTGTCCTCTCTTCCATCCGGCCATCGGAATCCAGACCATGTGGTGACTTGTCTGAGCCATTGGGCCAGTGGTTCGATCGCCAAGGCAAATAGGAGGGGGGAAAGAGGGCAGCCCTGTCGGGTGCCTCTGCCCAATGGGAAGGCTTTCGAGGTCCAGCCATTTACCCTAACCGTCGCCACTGGGGCTTCGTATAGGAGCCGTATCCAACCGAGAAAAGCCTCACCTATATTCATGCGTCTCATCACCGCCCATAAGCTTTCCCACACTACCGAGTCGAACGCCTTCTCAAAATCAATAGCTAGAAGAGCTAGTGGCGCTTCTATGCTCGGGGCTTTTTCCAAGAGTAAATGTAGCCTGCGTAGATTCATTCTAGTGGATCTCTGCGGCATAAAGCCGCATTGATCCGGGTGGACCAATGTGGGTATGGCCTGTTGGAGTCTATTGGCCAGTGCCTTGGCAAGAATCTTCGCCTCACTATTAATAAGCGATATGGGTCGATATGACGTGCATTGGTCAGGGGGTTTACCCTGTTTCGGAATAACCACAATATTTGCTGTTCGTAGGTCCCTCGGGAGGGTGCCCAGGTCTTTGGCTGCTAGGAATAGTTCTCGAAGGGGGGTCGCCATTTTGTTACTGCCTAGTTTTTTCCAGGTCTCGGCCGGAAAGCCGTTAGGACCTGGTGTCTTCCCAGATTGTAACTGGGACATGGCCTCTGCGATCTCTGCTTCGTCCAGTTCTCTGTCTAGATGTGTTTTTTGCTGTTCCGAGAGGTATGGGATTGCGATCTCATCCAGCAGGGACGGATCCATTGGTAATGTCGGGGCAGCGTAAAGTGTGGTATAGAAGTTGGCGAATGCCTCCGCTATTTCTGGGTCTGTTTTGGCAGGGGTGTTGGGGTTCTCCGTTATCTGTCTGACATGCCGGTGCCCTTCCTCACGGCGTTCCAGCCAGGCCAGTAGTTTGCCAGCTTTGTCACCATACTCATAAACTCTGGTCCTGGTCTCCCTGTGCGCCTGTTTCGCATTATCTAACGCTGTGTTATGAAGAGTTGCTCTGGCTTTCATAAGGGAGCGGTGGACCTCGGGGCTGGGACTGGTGACATATCTAGTTTCCCATTCCTTTGCGGCTACCTCCGCCTCCGTGATTTTTTTGTTTTGTTCTTTCCTTTTATTACACGTCCATGCCATTATTTCCCCTCTAAGTACCGCCTTATGGGATTCCCATAGCGTCACCGGGCTTTCTACAGAGCCTGTGTTTATTTCGAAGAATTCGTCGGATTTTTCCGTAATGTGTTTCACGAACTCTGGCAGACCCAGGTAATAACTATTTAACCGCCAGGTCTTGGGGGGCAGGGGTTTATCCACCTGGAGCATTAATTCCAGGGGAGAATGGTCGGAGATACCGCGGGGAAGAAGTTCCGCTGTCTTAACCCTATATGCTTCGGGGGTCGGGAGGAAGAAGTGATCCAACCTGGACAGGGATCCATGAGCCCCTGAGTGGAAGGAGAACCCCTGATCTAAGGGGTGGAGGTCTCTCCATACGTCACTCAGCCCCAGAGCTGTTGCAAAGGTCGCTAATCGGGTGGGTTTATTTGGGTCTCGATTTCGTATATGAGTTCGGTCCCGTGTATTGCACATCACATCATTGAAGTCCCCTCCCAGGATCCATAAGTCTGGCTGTTGTTGTACCATCAGTGCCGTGACATCCCCTAGGAGAGTATCCCCCAGTCCCGGCGGGGAGTATATTGCCAGGATGGCCACCTTCTCCTCCCATAGGGTGCCCTCAACCAGCACAAAACGGCCCCTGGGGTCTAGTTTCACTTCCGACAGTGTAAAGGGGAGCCTCTTGTGTAAAAGAATCAGGACTCCTCGGGAACCCATCGTGTACCCTGCGTGATGCGCCTGGCGATAGTTCGTCCTGCGGAAAAATTGGCAGGTCGTGCCCGCTAGGTGCGTCTCTGTAAGGAGAGCTATGTCAGGAGAACGCCTGTTAAGGAATTGCATTATAAGTCGGCGTTTTATGCTTGAGCCCATGCCATTCACATTCCATGTGAGGAGTTTTAAGGATCTGTGCTGAGTATTAAGTCCCCTTGGGGCATGTGTTTCTTCATCTGAGCCGCCGTTATGTTGTTGTGTGGCCATTCCTGTCTACAGGTCTAGATTGTTGTATCGGATGTGTATGTGATGTATGCGGGTGTAAGTATGCGGTGGGCATGCCCTTCGGGTGCGTGGATGTTGGGCGTGAGGTGCATCTTAGCTTCTCGGTGGGAATTGGTTTGGTGTCGTGTCCCGGATAAATTTTAACATATAACAACTCCCCGTCCCCCCTCCCCATACTTCTCCCCAACATGAAGTATCTGTCGCCCGAACTTTACTGGCGCTAGAAAAACTATGCGGCCAGATTAACTTAAACTTAAACTGTTATTTCTTTCCCTCTGACTTACTACTCCTTACTGATTCAAGTGTCCGGAGCCTTGGGTCGGGGGCGTGGTGGTCGCCGGTGGTCTGTTGTGTTGCTTCTGATTAAGTACGTTGCGTTTGATCCTTCGTGCAGCGGCGGCTATGACCTCACTCTAGTGACTGTTCAAATAAGGAGGATGTCGCCATGGCCCACCTACTGGGCCGTTGGTTGATACGTTCTATCCCGGTTTCCATCTGAACTTTGGTTTTGCGATTGACTCTGTTAACTTCTTTCTGGGTCAGGGATCCCCATTTGGTTCGTCGTGGTTTCCCGGCGCGGGGTGTTGAGCAGGTCCATTCTCCCTTGGTCTTGGTCTCGGTCTTTCCCCCCGGTTTCGCTCAGTCCTGGTCCAGTCTCCCACGATGTGGGTTTCGGCCCATCTCCATGCCTCCTGTGGGTCAGTGAAGTGGATTGTCTTGCCTTCGTGTTGGATTTTCAACTGTGCCGGGAACAACAGTCCGTATTTCACGTTCATCGAGTGCAGCTTCCTTTTCAGATGTTCAAAGGACTGTCTGGCCCTCTGGACTTCGCGGGTGTAATCCGGAAAAAAGGCGATCCTGGAGCCATTATATGTTACTGTCCCTTGTGTCCTGGCCATCTGTAAAATGGCATCTCTATCGCGGTAATTGAGAATTTTTGCAATAACCGTTCTTGGGGGAGCTCCTGGAGTTGGTCGACCGGTGGGTACCCGGTGCGCACGTTCCACCGAGAAGAAATTCGAGAAGGTCTTTGGGGCGAAAAGGTCCGCTAGCCATTGCTCCAAAAAGAGTTCCATACTGGGGCCTTCTGTGCGCTCCGGCAGGCCCAAAATGCGGATGTTATTGCGTCGTGACCTGCCCTCTCCCTCCTCCACTCGGGCTTCTAAGGTTTTCAGGCGGGTTAGTGTTTGCGTGAGTTGTTGGTGCACACCCCCCATGTGGTCCTCCACATTGGATATTCGCTGCTCTGCTTCTCCTGTTCTAGAAGACAATTTTTGGAGGTCTTGGCGAAGAAATGAGACCTCGGTGGAGATAGCGTCCACTTTTTGTTCCACCGAGGAGCGTGAGTTGGCGATTGCCGCCATGACGTCTTTTAGTGAGAGGGTCTCTTCCATCGGGGGGGTGGTGTTTGTTTCAATGTTCTCCGCGGTTTGTGTCGGTTGTGAGTTTGTTGCATACTGATCCATGGTGCTCTGCGTTGCGTTCTTCTTGAATCTTTCCTTCCCCATGATGTGGGAGATCCTCAGGGTTATGGACGTGGGAGTTAAAGCATCTTATCCTCCCACGGCGTCGTCAGGGCCTTCTCGCGCTACCCTGCCGCCCCTGCCTCACACCCGTTGTGTTGTTACTTGGTCGATTGTATCTTCGTCTTCCCCAGGGTCTCAAGAGCTTGTGGATTATGCTCGAAGCCCAACGCGTGGGGAGCACCTACTTGCTGTGGGTCGTCCCTTTTGTTGGCTTGTTAGTAGGGCAAAGGCACCGGGAGATATCACAGGCCAGTATCGGCGTTCGATGGCACGTCGTCGCGGCCTCACAGCCGTTTCAGCATATCAATACGCTCCCACTAGAGTCTCTCGTTGCGGGTCTGCCTGCAGCTGTGGTCCGGTGAGGGCGTCGGCTTACCAGAGAAATACACGGTACCCTCCCGTTATTCTCTCCTTGTCCTCAAGGCTTGCAATTGCACCGGACGCGCCGGACGCAGCCCAGGTTGTCCGCCCGGTTTGTTTGTGTGCGCGGTTGTGTCCGCGGTGACTCAGTTCTAGCCGGTCCGTCGCCCGCTTCTCGGGCCCTTGTCGAGGGAGTGGCGCAGGGTGGGTGGGGGTTATTCTCCCCCCCTCGGGTTCCTTCAGTGGATCGGGCTCGGGGCCTTCGCTGTGTCTCTAGCTACTCTCCGACGCGGCGGCCATCTTGCTTTGCCGGCGGGGTTTCCCTTCGTTTCTTCAATGCAGATATTTCGTTCACCGCGCCTCGTTTTTGGTCTAAACCTTGGTCGTTTGCTGTCGCCAGGTTCCGCTGCACAAAAATGTCTTTATTTCATCTGAACGAGTTCCTGAAGCAAAGGATTTTCCAGGATATTTCGGGCGGCCACGAGAGCGCTCTGGGATCACGTCTCCATTGCGCGCTCGCAGGCCACGCCCCCCTCTAGCACCTACATTATTGACAAATCGCTTAAATCAGGGGTCTCCAACCTTTACATTGGCGTGAGCTACTTTCAGTGGAGGACCAACAGTGGAGAGCTACTTGCGGGCGATCAGGGGTGGGGGATGTTCATAAACATTGGAATTTTTTTTTTGCGGTTCATGTTCTCTTTATAAATGGAGGGAATAACATGTGCCTTCAGGATAATGTTAATAAAGTTCAAGCCCTGGTCATTTCCAAAGTGTTGCAGGCTAAATCAGTGCCCGTGTGCAAGACAGTCACATGGACACCGTTTCAGCTTGACACACTTAGGAAACGAGCAGATAGTCACTTGTTCAGGCTTTGGCACAGCCGCGCTATAGCCAAATATTCCAAGTGCAGTAATTTTCATTTGCAATTGCGCGCCACTTTTTCTTTAGTGCATGTGTCGATTTTGGGCCTGATTCATGGAATATTTGCCCAGTTGAAAGTGAATTTGCACCGCTGCCAAGTGACTTTGCACTGCCAACACAAACCCTGATTCATGGAACTGCAGAGATTGTATTTTTGCAGCGCAAAGTCAGGGCAAGTTATTTTGTACTGCAAAAATGATTATGCGCCGACTTTGCCCGGACTTGCACTGCAAAAATATATTTTGCACGGTGGCAAGAATCATGGTTTGCAGTGCAAAGTCACTTTTCAGCAGTGCAAATTTACATTGAAATTTGTGCCCTGCTGGTGGGAGACTTCAAATGCTGGGAGACTTCAAAGTGCAGCCACCGCTCATGTCAGCGAAGAGACACAGATGAGTGATGAGAAAGGCAGGTAAAATATGCTTTCTGGAATCTTGAAATTAAATAACAGGTCGACAGCGCTGAGTAGCATCAAAGTGGAATTTCATAAATATGTGAATAATGCCATGCTATGCACCTGTTACATAATATTACGCCAGCAGAAACGTGTGAATCTTTGGGATACCAGAAAGTTGATGGAAAACTTTTAGGATGATAGTAAAAACTCTGAAGGGAGCACATGCCTTATTTGCGAGGAATGAGTTTTGAAGAAAATAGTGAAAATAAAAGAAAAAGTAAAAGTAACTTGCTGTAGAATGCGGGCATCGATCCCACTACCTCTTGCATGCTAAGCGAGCACTCTATCATGTGAGCTAATCATCTTCCTGTTCAAACGTCTGTGACAGCTCCAGAGCTAAAGCACAGTAGACACTTGCTTGGCTGTCCAGGCACCCGTAGTGCATAAAGTCGCTTCCCCGTCTGCCGCAGAGGAAATCTAAATCGCACCCTTTTGCCCGAAACAAAATACCCATTACCTTGTTTTCAAAAGCATTGAATGTTGCTTGAGCTGTACCTATCCTCTTTTTAGGGGCTGAGTGGGTGAGGATAATGAAACACCAATTACAAAAAATCCCACTAAACAGCTTCCTTCCCTTGCCGTGCTGAGTGAACCAACTTAGATGTATGTGTACTAAATTTATGCATACTTAAACCTAAACAAAAGAGCACTTCACCTTTTAATTATCGAAAAATACTCATATTTTATTGTTTATCACTCCATATTGACAATTCTAATATACACAATTAAAAATATTCCAAACACATATTCAACAATAAGTCATTGTATGTACATCTTTCTTCATTTACAAATGAAGGCATAGACATATCTGCTTAGAAAAACCTTTTATATGCCTTACTAAGGGTGTGTTCTCTTTTATAGAACGAACCCCATTCTTATTTCTGCCCTTCCTAATTTCTCTGGGCAAAACGGACTGTGCCAACACTTTTATAAAAATGTGTTTCTAGGACCAGCATGGAAATATATCTTTAAGAATAGGCTAGGTCAGTAATCCCTATGGCGAATCCTGCTGGTACTGTCTTCAGGGCACATAGGCTTAGTTCATATAGTGGTTTTCACCCACTTAATGGTTTGTCGTAATTTGCAATCTTTCTAAAAGACAAATAAAACAGTTGCGTTTTAAAATAAGGTTAAAATAAAACATTTTTTATGCAAACAGCGGAATACATCTGTTACGGTTTCAACTCTTTTGGCATTATAGACAGCAGGGATACATAATTGGTTAAGTGGTCTAGATTATTGTCCACTACCACACTTCATCTTATATTCAACATGATCTAATCTCTTCATTTAATGTGTCTGCAAAAGTGCATTTTACCCTTTGAAACTTGATTTCCTTGGGCTGACCGTCTCTTTCCAACACATATTTGTTAAAAGACTTCTTCTAAGCGGTGGGGGAGGGGGGGAAGGGGGAAGAGGGAGAAGGGAGGGGAGAAGGAGAGAAAAGGGGGATATCACATGTCTCTATATGATAATTTATCACCCTATTCTCAGTGTAAGTAAGCTCAACGCTCACCTTTCGCTAGATCTTCAATCTTTTCTCGTGCGGGCTAGTTCCTGTTAGCGCTGTGCGGGCACTATTGCTGCCCAATAGAGTTCTCTTTGTCTAAGGAACGGGGCGTCTCCCTACTAGTATGTGGCTTTGCTCTGTAACAGAAGAAAATAAGCCATTGTTACTTGTCAAGACGATGTCAGTGGTCACCTCCACACCCTCTTTTTTTGGAAATGAGGTTTGTTAGAGTGATAAAATCTACTACCTTCAATTTTCCTTCATGTCTATAGGGGGACTTCATCTCTCATCGCCGTTCATGCGGCCACCCGAGGCATGTTCTAATTAAAACAGAAACATATGGTGAAAAACGGGGGAACGACATTAGATATCTCTGTAATGGATCCCACACTATTCAATGTATATTTTGTCCCTCCGTCTCACCTCATGGGTCTGTGTGCCGACTGATATCCCGTGCACGGTGTGTCTGCAGTCGAGCGTGCCGCTCGCGGTAAAACGTCTGCTGCTCGGTTGTGCTACAAGCCTACTAACGCTCTTGTTTCATTTTAAGCAGATAGTGTGTCACATGATATTTGTGCGTACCTGCGTCTCGTGATGTAACGTGACCCTCAGTCCTTCTCTTAAAGGTATACCTATACTATTTAAGTGTCGCTGCTCTTAACATGACGTGTAAATATACGATTTCCAAGTGTTACACGTTAGGAAATTTAGCGTCTCTAATGCGCTCTGTCATGGTACAATTGGCATATGCCATGCCGTTTTGTGCTATTCCCTTATTCTCTTATAAGATGTTACGTATTTCACAGACAGGGTGCATGTTGTAAAAAAACTTCTAACCCAGATGTCTTGTTCATATTTTGTCATGTATGAAAAGGGACCATTCAATGGAAATATTTAATCCGTTTCTTACAGTGTCTAGGGAATATATCCATTTCTGTTCTGTTTGTCTTAGCTTTAGATCTCTATTACCTCCTCTTGGTTGCGCCGTTATTACTTCTACAATGAACCAATGGATGTCATGTACTCCATGGTGGGCGCTTCTAAAATGAGCCACTAGAGGTTTTTCGGGAACCTGGTTCTTTACACAGGATCTGTGTTCACAGATTCTCTGACGAATGGGTCTCTTGGTTTTGCCAATATATAACAGGCCACATGGGCATCTAATGCCATAAACTACCCACTTGGAGTTACAATTCGTGAAATGTTTCAATACCCATTTTCTCCCTTTGAGGTCTACCTCTTTCATGTTAGATGTTAATTCACACACAGAGCAACCGCCACATCTGAAATGACCTACCACCGGAGGTAAATTCCACAATGTCGATTGATTAGTGGGCTTCTCCTTAGACGATGGTTTATATGTGTGTACAAGTTTGTCTCTCAAGTTGGGCATACGACGAAACGCAAAGCGAGGTTTACTGATTGAGAAATCTTCGGTGTTAATAATGTTCCAGTTCTTCAATATACATCTCCGCAGATCGTTACTTATCGGAGAGAATGTGGAGACACAAGTGATCTTTTCCTCTATGACTCGTGGTTGTGGTGTCAAGCACCTATGTCTTGGAGTATTTTTGGCTCTTCTCATAGATCTCCGTACTATGTGAGAAGGGTAGCCTCTTGCCCTCAGTCTAGTCGTTAAATCTTTGCTGTGGATTTCAAATTCTTCCTTATGGGTACAGTTCCTTCTAACACGTAGGAACTGTCCAAATGGTAAATTTTGTCGCAGAGATTGGGGATGGAAGCTATCAAACAGTAGCAGAGTATTTTTATCTGTAGCCTTCCTGAACAGAGTGGTGCCTAATTTGTTCTCTGCGTCTTTGAAGATCTCTAAATCTAGAAAAGGGATCTTTTCTTGGTTGAAGGTCATGGTGAAGTTAATGCATTCGTCTTGATCATTGACCCAGGTAATGAACGAATTTAGTTCTCTTTCAGTTCCTCCCCACAACATGAACACATCATCAATATAACGCACCCATGTTTTCATGAGGTGCTTAAAAGGATTATGGTCTGCATAGACAGAACGTGTCTCTAAATCATCCATAAAGAGGTTCGCAAGATCTGGTGCGAAACTGGAGCCCATGCTTGTACCATGTTGTTGCAGGTAAAACCTGTCTTCTTCAATGAAAAAATTGTTGGTGAGAGCAAGTCTGATACACTCCTGAATAAATGATGTTGGTACTGTCTTGTCCCTCCTTTTCTCTAGGTATTGACCCATAATTCTGACACACTTCATCTGGGGAATGCTTGTATACAGTGCTTCCACATCCAAGGTAACTAAGATGTCTGTGGGACCCACCGCTATTGTGTCTAGTATTTTGATCATTTGGGTTGTATCTTGGACATATGAGCGCATCATTTTCACAAATGGCCTTAAGAAAAAGTCAGAATATATCGACAAAGGTTCGAGAATAGATCCGATGGCTGCCACAATGGGCCGCCCCGGAGGCACCTCACGATGTTTATGAATTTTTGGTAGACAGTAGAAAGCTGGTGTGATCGGGTGAGCTTGTAGCAAAAAAGCTTTCTCATCGGTGTCGATCCACCCTTCACTTTCTGCATGGTCCATAAGACTAGATATTTCATCTCGAATTCTTGGTGTAGGATCGCATGGTAAGGGTTTGTAGAAGGTGATTCTTTCGAGTTGTTTCTTTACTTCGGCCCGGTATAGCTCTATACCCCATAGGACCACTCCTCCACCCTTATCTGCAGGTTTAATCACAAACAATTCATTTTCAGCTAGATTTTTTAAAGCTGTCCTTTCCACTTTAGACAAATTGTCCCTGTGCTTATTTTTAGTTTGGACAAGATTTTTCATTTTACTTATGATCTTGTTCTCAAAACTGATGATTTCTGGTGAAACCATCGAGGTGAGAGGGGTGAAGGTAGATGGTGGTTTCAAACCCGAAGTGCTTTTGTCTCTGGGTCTTTGATCATCGTGATCTTTAAAGAAATACTTTAATCGAATTATGCGGAAAAAGTTCCGCATTTCTATTTCTGTGGTGAACTGGTCGGCTTTATTCACTGGAACAAAAGACAGCCCTTTACTCAGAACACGAATTTCCGCTTCTGTGAGGATGTGTTGACTTAAATTAAAGATGGGGATCACCAAGTCGGCGGACCCGGTTGCCACTGTCGGGTCCGCATCCCGTGGTTGCCTGGTTGGCGGTTCCTCCCTCGTCTGCCCCGGTTCTGAAAAGGGCCTCTTTGTGGATTGCCTGTGGTGGCCCCCTCAGTGCCTGAACCACCGTCACTGCTGTTGGAAGAATTTGAAAAGGTTACGAACTTTCTAAAGGAGCGTTTCCTATTTCCACCTTGGCTATGGCCTGGGTTCGTGTTCATCTGTGTGAAAAAACCTGGCACCAGGTACGGATAGGTCACCTCTTCCTTATAGTACTGAACATCTTTTTTAAATTTCCACAATTTCTTGTCCATGGTGAGAGTTTTAAACTTCCCCATGTCCTCTTCTATTTTTTCCAATAGAGCTTTGGCATTAGGTATTATTGAATCCTCTTTGATTTTCTTTTCTAATTCCGCTAGATCCAATTTTTGTTTTTTTGCTTCCTCATTTGCCGTCGTTATCACTAGGATGATCCAATCCCGGGAACACTTATTCCCTACGCCACTGAAATTTGCCATGAATTTGGGGTTATCCAGAAATACCCGGGGTATATTTTTAACTTGAAGACCCTCCGGGATGATCCCTGCTTTTAGGTATTCGACCATTAACTGGCCGTGGGATTCAGTACGTATTAGTTTCTTCACTTTCTGAGTAAGTAAATCCAGATCATTGGTGTTAGATGGAGTGGGATTGGCTGTTGCCGGGCTGGACTGTCCCAGAATCGACGGCAGTTCAAAGAACTCTTTGAACTGATCCTCCGAAAAGGAAACTATATTTACATTTTCCATTTTATCAAGCTAATTAGCTCTACCAACCAACGGGTTGTCCTATAGCATTGAATGTTGCTTGAGCTGTACCTATCCTCTTTTTAGGGGCTGAGTGGGTGAGGATAATGAAACACCAATTACAAAAAATCCCACTAAACAGCTTCCTTCCCTTGCCGTGCTGAGTGAACCAACTTAGATGTATGTGTACTAAATTTATGCATACTTAAACCTAAACAAAAGAGCACTTCACCTTTTAATTATCGAAAAATACTCATATTTTATTGTTTATCACACCATATTGACAATTCTAATATACACAATTAAAAATATTCCAAACACATATTCAACAATAAGTCATTGTATGTACATCTTTCTTCATTTACAAATGAAGGCATAGACATATCTGCTTAGAAAAACCTTTTATATGCCTTACTAAGGGTGTGTTCTCTTTTATAGAACGAACCCCATTCTTATTTCTGCCCTTCCTAATTTCTCTGGGCAAAACGGACTGTGCCAACACTTTTATAAAAATGTGTTTCTAGGACCAGCATGGAAATATATCTTTAAGAATAGGCTAGGTCAGTAATCCCTATGGCGAATCCTGCTGGTACTGTCTTCAGGGCACATAGGCTTAGTTCATATAGTGGTTTTCACCCACTTAATGGTTTGTCGTAATTTGCAATCTTTCTAAAAGACAAATAAAACAGTTGCGTTTTAAAATATGGTTAAAATAAAACATTTTTTATGCAAACAGCGGAATACATCTGTTACGGTTTCAACTCTTTTGGCATTATAGACAGCAGGGATACATAATTGGTTAAGTGGTCTAGATTATTGTCCACTACCACACTTCATCTTATATTCAACATGATCTAATCTCTTCATTTAATGTGTCTGCAAAAGTGCATTTTACCCTTTGAAACTTGATTTCCTTGGGCTGACCGTCTCTTTCCAACACATATTTGTTAAAAGCCTCCTCTCTGAACCGCTCGGTTGGACCTGTAACTATGGGCCCCAGGGCATTAGCTAATGCAATATTGCCCACCCGGCTCAGAGCTTATTGTAAAATAATCATTTTCTGCAACACAGATGTGCAATATATGACACACTTAGACTGAAAAGACAGTAATTCCCATACACAAGTGTTCATTAATTTCTTTAAATGTTTTCTTTTTTATTGAAAAGAAATATGCTGAAAAAAATAGTAAAACATATAGATGTTCTTAAATCTGCAATAGAAGTCTGTAAGAAGGTAAACAACATTTTATCATAAAGGAAGCTCTAACTAACACAACAAATGCCCTTTCTTAGTTTCCACTGCAAATAAAGCTGTAAGTATTTACTAACACTTACTATCGCTTATCGAAAAGATCCACAGATGTGTACATCAACAACACAGTAAGCATATGCACAGTGTGACTTCTGCAAACATACCTACATTATTATTAATAAATTCAAAGTGTTTATAACCAGACATATAAATAACAAATATCTAATGCCATAAGTGTGTCAACTACTTACAGATAATCTTTTCGTTTTTTAAAGAAGATGTGAAAAAATTGCCACTTAAAAATAAATATTAACTATAACAGTGAATGTGGTATTCAGGTACACCTATCACAATCCTTAGTTGCAACCCCTCCCGCACAAACCCATTTGTGGCATAGATCACAGATGACCCTCATAATTTAGACAATAGCAGCCGTTAAAAATAAAACATGTGAAGTTGACACAGATGCCAAAGTCTAGGGTCCATTAAGTGTTGGTGGCATCGCAGTGCTGAAATCAGATGCTGGGCGTGGTGCCTTTTTCCATGCATGTAATACATAAGCCCGAAGCATTTTTATTTTGTGGTGCTTGTGCAATTTCCAATATGCATCATCCACATCATTCCAGGGGACTTGCACCAGACGATTTATCATGATTGATGTTCCTAAGCATTCTGACAGAATATTACAAGGGCCACATCTAAGTGTTTTCTTGCACAATTTTAGACATGTTCAAAAGTCCAACTTGTGAGGAAAACATAAAATAACTAAAATAACTCTAAAATGACAATGCCACAAAAAGCTGAAAACTATTCTCTGAACCTCTCTAACATTTCTAATGACCCTTTAAATAGAGTGTTCCAGTGATGCAGGTGTTTGAAGACTCTGGGTCTCATTACAACTCCGGCAGTAGCCGTGCCGGTAAAAACGTCAGGCTGCCGCCGGTGTTGTGTATTTTTTTCAGAAAAAGTTACTCCCATTTCCTATTTGAGTCCCTTGGACTCAATGGGAATGAAGAAGATGGTAGCACTGGTGCTACCATCAAAGTCTATGAGCGGGTGCCTTCCACCCACCTGGTCAGACCTAGTGGGCAGAAAGGCACCCGGCCCGCAAACTTGTACTCTGCTGGTCCAGTAACAACAGTGCTGGTAACCCTACCGGCACTGTTGTTACCAAAACTGCAGAGTAATGAAGCCCTCTGTTCCTAGCAGCTCCTTTAATGGGTGGAGGTTGATTATGCACAACCACTGCTCACAGCTACAGTGAAGATACAAGACCATGCATAAACCAAAAAGGCTGCAGACCAGCATATGCCATACCATCTCATGAACTTTCTGATGCGCATCATCCACATCATCCCAGGAGGCTTGTACCAGATGATTTATCATAATTGATGTTGCCAAGCTTTCTGATGGAACATTAGAAGGGCCACATCTTAGTGTTTTCTTGCACAATGTAGGACCTGTTTAAATGTTCAACTGTTAAGGAAAACATAAAGCATCAAAAATGACAACTCTAAAAAGACAATGACACAAAAAATGCATTTCTAATGACTCTTCAAAAAGGGTGTTCCAGTGCTGCAGGTGTTTGAAGACTCTGGCTGTTGCTGGCAGAACCTTTAATGCATGGAGGTTGATTCTGCACAACCACCGCTCGCAGATACAGTAAAGATATAAGACCACATATAATCCAAAAAATGCTGGCAACCAGTATGGGCCAGACCATCTGAGGCCATTTCCAATATGCATCATCCACATCATCCCAGGGGGCTCGCACCAGATGATTTATCATAATTGATGTTCCTCAGCTTCCTGACAGAATATTAGAAGGGTCACGTGTTTTCGCTCACAAAGTGGTGACAAAAATATAGAATAACTGGAATGACAACTTTAAAAAGACAATGCCACAAAAAATGAAGCTGCCTTTCTGAACCTCTCTAGCATTTCTAATAACTCTTCAAATAAAGTGTTATTGTGCTGCAGGTGTTTGGAGACTCTGGCTGTTGCTAGCAGCACCTTTAATGGATGGAGGCTGAGTTTGCAAATCCACCGCTCACAGCTACAGTGAAGATATAAGACCACATATAAGCCAAAAAATGCTGCAGCCCAGTATGATCCAGAACATTTCATGCAACTTTCAATACTCATCAACCACACCATCCCAGGAAATCTGCATCAAAAGATTTATCATGATTGATGTTCCCAAGCTTTCTGATAGAACATTAGAAGGGCTACATCTTAGAGTTTTCTTGCACAATGTTAAACATATTCAAATGTCCATCTGGTGATGAAAACATACAATAATAGAAATTACAACTCTTAAAAAACAATTCTGCAATAAATGAAGCCTCCTCTCTTAACCTCTCTAACTTTTATAATGACTCTTATAAAAGGGTGTAACAGTGCTGCAGGTGTTTGAAGACTGGGTGTTGCTGGCAGCACCTTTAATTGGTAGATGGTGATTCTGCACAACTACTCACAACTATAGTGAAGATATGAGACCACATATAAGCCAAAAATCGGCAGCAGCCCGAGTACAATCATTATTGAGGTATTATCTTGTCCCAATCCTTACTTACACCACCTCCCACAGCTATCCAGTGGTTGCATAGATCACAGATAACTCTTATAACTTAGACATTGTCAGACAGTAAAACTGGAACATGTGAAGTTGACACTGCTACCAAAGTCAAGGGTTCTTTAACTGTAGGTGGCATCGCACTGGTGGACGTGGTTCAAATTTCCATGCATGTAACACATCAGTCCCAAGAATTTTTATTTTGGGTTGCAGATCAAATTTCTAATACGCATCATCCACATCATCCCATGAGACTCGCACCACGTGATTTATCATGATTCATGTTCCCAATATATGTGACAAAACATTACAAGGGCAATGTCTTACTGTTTTCTTGCACAATGTGCGCTGACCATCCTGTGCCTCCCTTTTAAAGCATGGCCTATAATCTCTGCTGTAAAAAAGCATGACTTATGCTGCTGCTCTCCAACCAAATAAAGACACCTTTACTACTTCAGTATAATGAGCCATAGTCAGAATAGCAATGAACCCAGAGCCAAGGGGGCATTCCTCCGTCAGATAATGCTCCATGGATTTTATTAAAGCCCTCACGTTGGTTAGTCTTGTAAATATGAGCATGCTAAATGTTTACCTTAACTCCATGGAAGAGCCAATATGCCCAGTAAACTGCCATTCACAGCTGCCACTATTTCTGAATTATGTAGCAGTAGAGAAACAATAACAGAACAAAAAATAAGTGTGTTTCCGATTTTAATTTGTTGCAGATGGAAGCTTCCAATAAACCATGCCAAAACACCTGTTCATATCACCCCAAAAAGTACTTAAATACACACCATAAGTGATTATAAAATCATTGTAGATAAAATCACTTTTCTACTGCTCTGTGATTATTCTTTTACTTTGAGCGCAGGGAGTATACTTAATGATTCTATATCATGCACCAACAACTTCCAACAATGATTCCCAACCATTTTCTACATATACAGCAGCACTACTTCATTGTTAACAAATAATGTAAAAAAACACAAAAAACACAGATCCCCATTGTCAACATATTATCAAATAAACGTTCAACAATATAATGATAAACAACTGATTAATGCCAATCATATTTTAACACAAGTAACATGAACTGCACAGTGTGAGTTCTGCAGTGAAAATGAGAAAAGTATACAAAATGGGGCGTTCCATACTTTCCAAGATAAAAACCAGAAAAAGAGGACTATATTCTGAGAACACTAATAAAATGGTCAATACATATTGACTGCAACCTATCACACAGAAGTACACATTTACAACATTAACACCAGCCAATTAGAAACCAAAACACATACAAAACCCTGCCCAGCATCACTCGTAGCTGTTGATATTCAATGTGGATAAAAAGCTTACTTGTAGCTGTGGCGGCATGTACCTATTCTACAAACTAAAAGCCAAACTAAGCCAACCTTCAAAACTTCAAATACAACAAGACAACACCTAAGCACACAAAATAACTAACACAGGTAAAATTCTGTGGTATATCACCCACATAACAATATGATTATTTCACTGAAAATGTATGTTTATATACGTGGCTATAATTATAACCATGCCTATTGACACAACCAATAAAAAGATGAAAAGCGTTGTACCACTTACACACGTGCTATTTATACGCGCGATTGTAGAAAAACCCATACATGAGTGTTTGTTGGTAGCCACGACTATTCACAAAAACGATGATTTTTCTACTCCCCAAACTACAAACATGTGTCCGTAACACACATACCAGCCCTCCCCACTCCCATGGTCCTCATCCACTCCCATGGTCTCTCCCATTCGAATCCCCCAAAACACTCAATGCATCTAGGATGCATCATTTATTTTTAGTCTTATTCTTCCCTTTCTCATGGCTATTTCAGAGGATACGATAGGACCACACGTATCCACGGTTGAAAGAAGTTCTGTGCCCAGGCTATATATTTCTGTGTATGTCAGTGTCTTATTTCTTTTTGAACGTTTTCTGTTTAGGTATAGTGATGTTGGGGGTGAAAAATCACTAGCCGTGGCCAAAGGCCATGGTCAGTGACACAGTACATATTTGAGAGTCTTTTTTATTTTGGCTTTGTGTTTTCAGAGTTTCATACATGTGAGACTTTGGAGAAAAAAAACAGAAGAAATGAGTTTAACAAAATTAATATTAAAAGGACCAATTGTACTCCAGTTTTGGATGCCCATACACTGGGCTTCATTACAAGTTTGGCAGTCCAGACATACTTCACATGAAAAACATGCAGTGTGAAAGTCACACCATGTTAGGCAGAATTATATGCAGTACTCTTTGAGAACACCACACACAATTAAGACTACAAGTGACAGTACAAATTCACCTTTAGTAAAAGCCTGTACTACACAGTAAAGTGGTAGTGATGGCTGAGCAGCCAGACTTATCTCAAGAGCAAGTAGCAGTATCAATAGTTACACAAAGGACAGCAATTACTTTGATTCAAACAAACACTGACTCAAGTTTTCTGAGTAAAAGAAAATACATTTATTTACACATCAGTTGTATAACATCTCACAAAAGTAAAGCAGTTGAAAAATCACACTCTTAATACACCACACCACTCCCAATAGATTCTGGACAAGTTAAACTCAAAATGGAGTATGAGCAAAATGGCACTCCGGTAATTTAAAAAGGGATGGAAAGACAAAGTTAGGTAAAAATTGAGCAGAATCATATCAAAATGGCTTAGGGACAAAGTCAATAGGACAGAAGTCTTAAGCTCAATATCACACAGTTCAGGATAGTTTGTGGTTAAGTCTTTGCCAAGAGTTCTGGACGAAGTTGGTCAGCAGAAAAGTTAGTTTAAAGAGTAGAGAAGGACAAGCCCTCATATTGGCGAAAGGTTTCACACCCCTTCCCCGCGGCTGGACAAAACAAACAACCGGATTTGCACAGTACCTTTAAATGGAGAAGAAGCTGTAGCTGAGGTGGAGGTTCCTGGCAGTTCCTGCAGGCTCACGGTTCCTGAAGCGACTGTCGGACTGACATGAGGTAGGAAGACTGGAGGGTCCTGCACTGCCCAGGGAAGAAACCAGCAGCAGAGCAGAGCAAAGCAACAAATAAAAAGTGCACTCCTTAAAACCCAAGCAGGGTCTGACCTTCCAGGCTATCCGGTTCACTGTAGCTCTGCACAGCAAATTCGACCAGAGGAGGGAGTCCTGGCTTGCAGTTTGGGCAAACTGGTTGGTCCCACCAGCTCAGGGGAAGAAGATTCCTGGTAGATTCGGTTTAGTCATTGTAGGGGTCCTCTTAAGTCAGCTCCTCGTCGGTTCTTTCGTTCCAGTGGCGACTCTGCCTCTATAATCCCAGAGACCTGCCTTTTATGCAGTTTTCCCCCATTCACACAGCCTGGCTGTCAATCACACAGCAGGGTGGCTGTCCTGCCGGGACAGTCACCTAGCCAATCAAACAGAGCGACTTGGGTTACCAAGGAAACCCATGGCAGGGGTCCTAAAATCACTCCCTCACATCCTGCCTACCCAGACTTTCAGGCGCCTAAGGAGGGCTTCTGTGGAGAAGCCCACGAAAATACGGTGAACAAAGGAACCAAATCTGGTTTGGCGCGTGGAGTAAAACATGAGAAAGACATTTTCAAAAAGAAATTGCAAATAAACCCAGCTGGAACCGTATAAAAACCTATATGGTCTAGCAGGTTTAAGTTTGAGGCTACCAAGATAGCCTAAAACAATACCAAGGTTATTTAAGATAACCGCAGTGGGAAAAATACGGTAGTTACAACTGCCACCAGCCAAGTCGTGATGAAAAGGGAGCGAAACAATGCTCCAAGAGAAGCAGACAAAAAGGGATAAGTATTAACCCTTTCCAGCACTCTATGTAAGATAGGGTGTACTGGGTCTGTGGATTTTAAAAAACAAATAAAGTTAATGGCAACTTCACATGTCTGGGAGACAGTAATCAGTCACAGAAAATGGAGTCTGAGTTGGGAAGTCTAAAAGACAACCCTGTGTCACTGCACCAAAGGTGCTGTGTAACACACAATAAAAAGTTGATGCCTATGGAGTAGGTGAGGCTCCACAGTCTATGAACACAAGAAAATGTTAAACACACACAGCAAAACACATGTGGGAGTCGGAAAAAAGGGCTCACACTCTTACCAGGTGAAAAAAATAAATCCTAGAAATCCAACAAAGCTGCCAAGGAACTCAGTATGTAAGGGAAATTAGCCATTCTTGAGAATTCTCCCTAACACACCACAGCCACATCCCTGATTGCCTTCGATGATGACACATGGCAAGTACAGTTGAGCCATTAACAACTACCTTAGAAAGCCAGGCCAGGGTGGGCATGTGGTGTGTGCCTCATACTCAAAGAAAACACACATATCCTCCACCTGCACCCTTCACAGAAAAAACAGAAAACATGGGCAGTGTCACTAGTATTACACATTGCATTCCCAAAGCCACTCACCCAAGCATACACATACATACAACAGGGTCACTTGTCTATACATATCAATTAAGAAAGTAACATGTACATGACTCATCAAACAATGTAAAAAAAGAGCATGGCACACCATCCCATATTGAGCCATTTCCATTACCCGTTGATGAAGCATGAACCCTCAATAAATACATTTTAAATGACCAATTGTCTCCACGATAATAAGCATGTAGCAGTCGAATGCCACAAAAAGCGAACCCCCACCCATGTTTGAGGGGCCACAGGCTTGTATGGGCTGGGAGGTGCCATGGCAGTGGGAGAACTAGCGGCTGCAGGAAGCATCCGCCCTAGACAGGCTCTGAGCAGTATTCATTCTGCTCCAGCACAACAATGCATGTGCAGTGGCTGACTTGATGGGGGTGGGCCAGCTCCCCATCACACTGGGTGTGCTGGTTCCTCATCGGCAGGGTCATGTGAATACAGGTTCCGCCATGGCACCCTCTCAGGATCTGGTCATTGGGTACCCAGGTCCTGGGCCCCCAGTGGGGGTCAATACAGTAGCATGGTAGTGGACAGCGGGTCCATGGAGCATTGCCAGAGTAGGTGTCCAGCATGGCATGGAACAGTGATTTAGCACACAGGGTGCACTTTGCCCTGCACCCATCCATAAAAATACAGCATAACTCATATATCATGACCCTGCAAACATGTGAACCGTCCAATGAATGTTGCTGCATGTCACAGAAAAAATCCCCTGACATGGAAGGTGTGACTCAGGTGTGCAGAATGCACATGCATGATGGGCTGGCTACCAAACAATTAATCATGACAGAACATTGCATACAAGGAACACAGGACATGACACCTAATAAGCCAGCAACACACCAAGATGTCAGTGTATGGCCTAGAACTAGAAACACTTGCACATAAACATCTTTAGTGGACAGACAACGACCAGCATGCACCAGATCCCTAAACAACATCAGCAATCATTGACATTGTATCACTCCCATCTCTGCTGCCTGTGACAATCACCGACATCACACCGCCAGAATGACACATTCATGCACATCCCTACTTGTGCCACAATACATAGGACAACAAACATGCAAACACATGGCATGTACTACCTTAACTCATATCACAGCCATTGTGTTGTGCATCCCCACCAACTCCACCGTACACTGTGCCTCCTCATTTGTGTCAGGAGAGTTTATGTCCAGCAGAGGGAATGGGGAATTGATTAGAAGGAGAGTGTCCTGTTTGCATTCACAGGGTGGGCTTCAGTTGACTGCAAATGCCTGGCATGTACTACCTTACCCCATTACACTACCATTGTGCTGTGCATCCTCACCAACTCCACCGAACACTGTGCCTTCTCATTTGTTTCAGGAGGGTCAGTGTCCAGCAGATAGAATGGGAAATTGGATAGAGGGAGAGTGTCCTGTTTGCATTCACAGGGTGGGCTTCAGCTGACTGTGCAAAGTGACCTTAAATGACAACAGATACATGTCCATCAGAGTGCATGTACCCTGTCATGCATATTCCACATATAATGCTAATCATTACCTGAATGGCTGTTCATATCCCTCAGTAAATCAGCATGTCATTCAACATCACTGAACATGTTATTCTGAACATGCCACCTTCAGTATCACCTGCAAAGTTCCATTAGGAGAAAACCAACTGCACATGATGCAACATGTCAATGTCCGTCAAACAAAGAAAAGGAGTCCACCTTCAAAACAAAAACAAAAAATGTATCACTGTGCACATAGCAGCAGGAGTGATGAGTAAGGGGCTTGGTAAGGTGAGAAGCAACATAAGAATGTAGTGCAGAGAACTCAAAAGATAGCATAACTTGGGTAAATCCCAGCTAAAACCCACCCTGTGGATCATCATGGGAAGGGGTCCCTGGACAAGCAATGCCAATGCCTGGTCCTCTTGTGCAGCTGCCATATAAGCATGCAACAGGTCATCTATTGCAACAAGGCCCTGGTGACTCTCCTTGTGTGTCTCCCTCATGTCTGCCTGCATAGCAGCCTGTGTTGCATCCATCTGTACACTGATAGTTTCCCTCAGGGAGGACATCTCAAGATGGTGATGCTCCCTTGAGGCCTCCCACTGCTCTTGCAGGAGTGCACATAAGTCTTTCTTCTCTTGCCTGCACTGTTCCCTTGCAGCCTTCATCTCCTCATGCAGGAATCCCCTGAAGGCAGAGATCTCCCCATGCAACAGTTGATATTCTGTACACATCGTGGCATTGATGTAATGATATTGTCTGAGAGCGGATGCATGTCCCTGCCAATGCCCTGCATGACCTCACCCTGTTGCATAATTGTGTGGCTCACCTCCTCGTCCCAGTCAAAACGGGAAGCAGGCATACATCCCCCATGCCAGTCAAAACAGGAAGCAGGCATACATCCCCCATGTGTACATGGCTGCTGAAAATGTGATGAGGCAGTGTGTTCCTGTCTGAGTGAATGCACTGGCAGAGGCTGCACGTTCACATGCATCCCACTCCCAGTACGCATCTCTTCTGCCTCCGGATGGGTGTGGGCAATGTTGTGGGCACAGTGCCTTCAGAAGATGCAGAGCTCACCACAGGCAGGGACATGGTCTCCTTTCCCCCTCAGGCTCAGTTTGCTCCAAGAACTTAAGGAGGAACGTGAGGTTGGAACTGCTGAGTGGTGGTTGTCCCAGCGTCTTCCTCAAAATGGCTGCAACATCATCATCATCATCCTCCCCTTGTGACGTCCCGTGCAGGCATGCTGGGGATAGTCTGCAACAGCAGCGGGTTCTCACCACGTACAGCAGCCCGGCCACTGCAGGTGCCTGGTTGTGCAACCCCTGATGCCTCATCTGGCACCTGCTCCCTCTCAGCTGCGGCTTCACCAAAAAATATCAGACAACAAAAGCCAGGATATACACTTATGCCTCAAATGAAATGCATGCTGGACAAACAGCCTACCGACACATGCATCAGACTCCCAACCTCGACCCGTAGTCCTGTTCCAAATCTATGCTAACCCTAGCATGAGTACCATGTCACCCCAGACACCCCAAATAGGACAGACATGATGGCTGTGTAAGACTGATAATTGAGAAAAGAGGTATCATGCAACTTGGACATGCCATGTAAGCCTTAAGGACGTACATGTCGTACACTGACAGTGTCATGCATATTAATTAATGTCACATAATCTGGAGATGGAAGTGCAATGTCCCATACAAGAAAAATCTCATCAGCTTGCCATTAAATGCCTAGCAGTCATGACATTGCCAGCAGGATTGGATGCACATGTCAAAATGTGCATGTATGTGTTGACTTCAGTATTCACACATGTGGTCAGCATCATGTACCTACACTGACAGAGAAGGCAAACAATGGATGTTGCGGCTGCAGAGGCAAAAGGCAGGGCATCATATAGCAGGTATTGAATGTGTTATCACTGCAAAATGCAATAATCAATGGAACATGCAAGTAGGTGAATGATGCAGGTAGGAGCAGGTAATGGGGACACAGGGACATAGTTGCAAATGCAAGGTCGGTGTGCTAATTTGCCAAGAGACCGGCCCTGTTGATTATGAACCCTGCAACCCATCCAATGGAAAGCCAATCCTACATGTGTGGATGTGGCTATGTTCAGTCAGTGCCCTGTGAAATCTCTCGAGCATCCACGTGGGGAGAAGCAATGCCAAGTTGACAGGCATCCTCCCTGCAAGGTTTACAGTCAAGGGTGTATCAAGGGCCAAATACACACATTCATCATAGGAATGTCTGGCCAAGGACCGACACCAATGTCACTGGTGTGCACCTTCATGTTCAATAGAGCACGGGCACTCCTAATGCACCTGCAACTTCAGAAAATGTGACTATGCTGTTTGCTAGCAGCACAAGGGCTGCAGTGGATATCACCCCCCCTACATTTCACTGGCAATACATCCCTTCCTGGGTCACTGTCTGACCCGAGCAGAAAATGAGCAGTAAATGATACACACATGCATGACCCATTGCTAATGGAGGAGCCATGTGAGTGCACCCAACATTGAGAGTACACGCTACACAGGCATGGCTTGGATACTGTGTGTGGTGACATGCAGTAACTGGACACATTGCCATGTAGACAATGCCATTCAAATTCACACCAATAAAATGCACTAAAATTCCCTCTAAGCATCATGCAGCCTCACTGCATGTCATTTGGACAGATCTCACATGCATGTACTGCTCTAACTTTAATCTCCTGATGTGAATCCCACTCGGCAACCCCATTTCGCTCATCCTTTGTCATGCACAGTGGCATCATGATCAGTCACATGTCACTCACCTACTGCATGTCCATGTGTGCAATAGCCTCCGAAGCCAACAACCTGTTCACTCATGATGATTCCAGAGGCTACATATTCAAAAGGAGTGAGATCCTTAATATACAGAGACCCACCACCAGTCGCCTGTTCAGAGAACAGATTTGCACCCAGCTTTTCCTTGGTACGCCTGGTGAGGTTGTCCACCTGCTTATGCACTTCTGGTGCAGTGCGCATCTCCACTCCACAGGCATTCACTAAGTCCATCACCTCCTGCCACTTGGGCTTCTGCTCGACCAGTGTGAGGGTGCTGCCAGCCCATTGGTATGACTGGTTTTCGTCCACATTGCCCCTTCTCGTCGTGGGAGTACCAGTATTACCTTCACTAATTGTGCTGATGCCTGTCTGTGCCAGTGGTGCATCTCCAGCATGTGGTTTTGGCACTGTCTTCCTGGCACATTTTGGTGGTGTTCCCTTCCCTTTCACTGGTCTCCCACCCCTGCCAGTTCCCCTACCATCCATGTTAGGAGTGTTCAATATCGTTCTCAACAAATTTTGCTGTTCTGCACTTGCACAGCGTTAACTGAGCTACGGCCCATCACGTCCATCATGAACGTGTTCCACGTCCATTGCGATTATGCAGGGCAGATGCATCCTGCACATGAGCCCCCATTCGTAGTAAGCTACACATGTGCAGTGTGCTCAGCGCGATGTGCATATCTTACGTGACACGGGCCTTGCTTGATTTGGCAGCTGGTGATGCATGATACCTCTGACAAGCTTCCTGCTACCTGTTCCAGATCCAGCTTCCCTGGGACTCACACTCCTGCTATCCCTCCAATGTGAGATATCAGGGGACAGTTTGCTGACCATTTCTACTGACCCATTGGAACTACATAACTCCATAGCTGCTTGCTGCTCCTCAGTACAGGTGTGTGGGGGAATCGCAAAAGGGCAACAGGTGGCTCCCTTGCTGCATGCAAGAAGGTGGAGAGGGATGGTGGCACTCATGGGGTAGGGGTACTGCTGTGGGGGGAACAGTGCATGGCAGGTGGGGGCTGACCTATGTAATGCTATGTTCATGTAGCATGGTCACTGTCGCTTTGCATAGTAGTTAATTTCAAATTGTACCATCATGCTTATGTAAGCCTCTACTGCATATGTATGAATTGTGTTTGCAAGGTGCTTAGGTTTTATAGGCTGCAGAGCCATGTACAGCAGGTTGTTGTGTGTGCATGTGTGTGTGTCTATCCATGCCTGGGTGTCACTTATGACATTGGCAGTGCCTGATTGTCCTTGTCTAGCTGAATCAATATTGGGTCTAGGATGAAGAGCAACGCCCTGGGAGCATACTTGAGGCTATTGTAATATCTTTGGTGGCAAGGAATCAACAGGCAGTAAACAGGAACAACTCCAGAGCCAAGTATATATAAAAGGAAAGCTTGCTTTATTGTTCCAGTTACAGGGAGGATTTTAAGTAAGGAGAGCAGGTAACAAGCTTCTACTCCCTCTGGCTCCCTTTATCTTTTCCCCCAACTGTCATCACTGGAACCTAGGTCATAACTAGGTTCCAGACCCCTCACCACATTCCAGTCTCCTCTCCACTTACACATACACAGCTAATCCTGCCAGGTGTTAGGCGACAACACATCTCCTTCCTCAAAAGAAGAAAACATAAAGCCTCTCCACATGTATACAGGATTAACAACATAGTGAGGAACTATAACTCCTTTTGTCCTGATCTGCCATCACAGGATCTCAGGGATGCCACCCCTGAGTGCAGACAGCTCCCTGTGAGCAAATTGACTTCACTAACACTTGCAACTACCTATACCGAACCTTGCTCACTCTTCCGTTCAGGCTTGCCACACCCAAACCCTAGACCTACCATGTCTAGGTACAACCTCACCCACAGTACAGAGCACCCCAGCCTCTGCAGTGCAAGCAACCACTCTATCGTCCAAAAATTCACAAACAACTCATCACAAACACCACATTCCAAGCTGCACTCCATTTATACACACACAGAGCTCATCCTGCCAGGTGCTAGGCCACTACAGCTAAGAACTGTGGGCTTGCACCATGGGGATAAAACAGTTTGGTGGTTGCTACACTTCCATCTTTGGTACAGGTGCATTTCAGACCCTGTGCCAGTCCACCAATATCAGCTTCGTCATGTCGGTCAACTCAACCTGCTCCTCTTGGTTTGTGTGGATGAGGGCTGCTAACTTCTAGGGGCAAGAAGTTTCCATCCTTGTCGAACAGGTGCTGCAGCACTATGATGCCCTCTTCCACCTGTAGCAGAAACCTGGGGCTGTTGGTCATAGGTGGATCTGGCAGGATATCGCTGTTTCTATGAATGTTGAGGGGGTGGCCGTACATACCCCGGAAAATGAGGATCCAGAGCCAGAAGAAGGCCAGGGCTGCCATCGAGGCAGGACCCACCGCAGAGGTGCACTCTGGCAGGCACCATCGGATGTTGCCTCTCCATGTTCGCGTAGATGAATAATATGCACATTCCCTCATATAAGGTGACAATATCTCCATACACCAATTAATTCTTGTTCCGACATTCCATATTATAACACATCGGCAAGTTGGGACAGTGCCGTATATCCAGCGCTAGTGTGACAGACACTAAAATCTAGAATGGTATGCATATCATTAACCCAATCAATGTATATATCAGGAATTTTAGCACATATCAGACATATATGCGAAGATGAAATTCTGGATCATCAAATTTAGGTCAATAAGAATTGAAATGAAGTAATTAATGACCACAAAGGATTCCATGGAGATAACATATAGACCAATATTCACACATTGATGAAATACTTCTAAACTGCATGGATTGATATGATAATCTAATGGTGCCAAGGGACGGCATCTATTGGGTCCCCATCTTTTGTCAAATTATTCATTCATGGTGCCTAGAGCATGAATTTCATGTAACATAATAATATTGGTAATGTGTAACTCAATACAAGCTAATAATGTATGTTCCTTAATAGGGTTACCTGTGCCCTGTACATATTGCAAAAAAGAAGGGTCACTTCTGAAAGGGCTCCCCAATAAAAGTGTCTCAATAGTGCTGTGAAAGTGTAGGCCCTGCATTCCTGAGATGCCACTCTCCCATCTCCACCTCCCCATGCAAAACTAAAGGCTACTATGTAGTTCCCCTGAATAAGCAACTCTCAAACAAACTGTATGATAAGATGTCTTGGTTTGCCAAATTTGGATCACTAGCAGGAGCTCAGGTGCACAACATGAATCAACACAATTGATTATGTAGTACCTATCTATGATACACTAACTAAATAGGATGTGCATAACCAACAGACAGTTTTGTATATTTTTACATGGAAATACCTTTAATGTACTTGTTGAGCTTTTTCAAAGCATTTTGCATGTACCATTCTGGTCCCGCGTAAATTATTTGCATAGTTTTTATTCTCACAATAACACAAACACACCTTTGAAATTAAATCTCTTTCAGAGTCTGTTTAACTCTTCCTATGAATGACTTCTCTTTGAGCTTCCACTTCCCCCAAAAAGTCAATCTGCCCCTACTCACACTCTCTTAATATCAATTTGTGCTTATTTCTTACCCTGACAAACTTATCATTACCACTGTAATCTCACTGTTTAACTATGAGAATTCTGCTAGATCTGTGCAATAAGATGTAAACAATCCAGAACCATCATCGCCCTCGTCCTGCTCCTTCTCCCCCTTTCCCGTGTCTCACCTGATGAAGTCACCAGAGTTGTCTGCTCCATGAAGGTCTCTTGCTCATCCAGAACCATCAAGGACAACATTGGCTCTCTTGCCACTGCACTTATTGTTCTCTGTCACCACTTTTTTGCTACCGTTTTTTTCCCCTACTCCCTCAAGTACTCCGTTGGTACTCAAGTACTCCGTTGTGGGCCCCCTCCTTAAAAAAGCAACACCAGCAGTCCCTATCCGTCCAGCCAACTACCACCCTATCTCCATCCCCCCCTTCCTGGGGAAACTGCTGGAGAAGTTGGCCCTGTCCCTACTCAGCTTTCACACTGAACTTGTTGGTGGTCTCCAAGACCATCATTCTGGATGCCGAGCATCCAGCAACACAAACTGCTCTTCTGAACACCTGTGAAGAACTGCTTGTATCCCTGGATTCCAACTCCCCAGATTTCCCCATCCTAATTGATCTCTCCTCTGCATTTGACACCATCAACCACTCCATCCTCATACAAAGGTTCCACGACATCCTTGGTATCTCAGAGCGTGCACTGGACTGGCTGATCTCCTTTCTTACCAACCGCTCCTCTCAAGTCATCATAGACACCTTCTCCTCTCCCACTTCCTTCTCCACGTTTGGTGTCCCCCAGGACACCTCTCACCTTGGCTCTTTAACATCTACCTCACTCAGTTGACACTCCTTATCTCCTCCTTCTCCCCAACGTACAGTGTTAAACTTCCTGCTGACCCTCTTGCAGCTTCCATCATCCCTGACTGCCTTTCTGCCATCCAGACCTGGTGCACTTCTAATGATCTGTGCCTCAATGCAGCAAATCCCATTGGGACCCCTGCCCCCAACTTCTTCCCTTCACTCTGGCCTTCCTCCATGGGCTCTCCCCCGGCTCCCTCTTCTGAAGCCAGAAAACCTGGCTTCAGAAGAGGGAGCCGTGGGAGAGCCCAAGAAATCTTCGACTCCTCTCTCTCCTTCCTCACTCACACTCAGGACATTGCCAAGATGTCCCACTTTCAGCTCTTCCTTCTCAAAGTAATTCTACCGTTTCTCACCTTCGCCAGAAGCTCAATGTTTCCAGAGCCCTGGTTCTCTCTAGGCTTGACTATTGCAATAGCCTCCTTCCAAATCTTCCTTCTTCTACTCTGCGCCCTCTCCAGCTAATCCAGAATAGGGCATCAAGACTTATCCTTGACCTCAAGCCCAGGGACTGCATATTTTCCCCCTCTAGACCTTCTAAATCCATTTGCTCCTCTGGCACCAACTCTTTGTGCGTAAAGTGTTTCGCTAAACAGAGGACCAGAGATCAATCGCTTTCCTCAGCTGGATCCCTTCTTTGGAACAGCTTCACCCACCCTCTTTGTCTTGAGCAGTACTTTCATAAATTCCATAAACCCCTCAAGACATTCCTCTTTAACTCCTCTCCCCACTCTCCTCTGCTAATCTCAAAGTTGATTGTTTGGTGCGCAGGGCCCTTATGCATCCTCTGGGCCCTGACCTCTCACACTGAATTGGCCCCAGCTTCTGTCTATCCTCAGCACTTTCCTCAGCTCTCCCTCGCCCTAGAGAGTCACACTTCCCTTCATTACGCTACATCTGTTGCTCACCCATTATCACCACAGCACCTATCTTCTTCCCTCTCCTTTCTGCACTTGCTCGTTCTGAACACTCACAAGGCATAGTAGGTTTGTCTTCCCCCATCCACTGTATTTAATATTGATGTATGTATTTAATTGTATTAATTGTGTAATTGTTTCCCACCCCCTTGTCCCCTCCGTGTTGCCCTGCGGGTGCTTTGAAACAGTATTTGCTTCCTGTATAAGCGACTAACAAGCAAACAATACATAAATAGATACACAAATAAATGTATAAATATAGACTCAAAACAGTCCCTGAAACCCCTCCCAAATTGCAGATCTCACCATTTGGTCTTCTTTCACTCTCCCCGCCAGTACCATCATGTGGCACCTTCCATTTCCTTCCTGCAAATATCATTTTTGCTAATTTTCTCTTTCGTGGTCCTGAGAGATTATCAAAGACATCTTTCACTATTAACAAAAACATTGTGGCTTTTCTGGAAAAGCTTTAATGCTTCAATGCACTATGGGATACATGTAAACGGTGTTGTGGACTGGGAAACACCACTTTATCTGTCAATCATTTTAAAAATTACTGGATGGATTGACACAAAACAAAAAATAATAAAAAACAAATAGCTGCCAATCTGTGTGCCCAATTTGGGTACAGCGGTTTTGGATGTGTGTGTGTTCAATGAAAAAAAAAGAAATTCTCAAAGAATAAATAAATAGCTTTAAGCGGAAAACAAGAGAGGAAAAATAATCCAATCTGGAGCAGCAGGAAAGGAGAAGGAAAATCCCCCCAGGCGTGATTGGCGGAAACATGAAGTGTTCTATGTTATGTTAATCATGTTTTATACTACAACAGTGACTACACTAGTGATATAAACAGCACTGATGCTTATTAGTAAGTGGTGAGATCTTAATCCACAATTATGTACTTACAGAAGGGTAAAATTAGTTACTCAAAGGTTGAATAAGTGGCATGTGTTGTGTTCCTACATACTAATACAGTATGGAGTCGTACTTGTCTTTCAAGCAAGGCTCTATGGGGATTGTAACCTGACTGTCCCCAAATCAAAAGATGTGCGATATTGTTGGAAAAGGGGCAGCCCCACCCCCCAGGCTCTTTAGAGTGAGGGAGATGCATTTGAAGCTCTGTGATGGGCCATGGGTTTGAAGGGATAGTGAGAGGCATGCCTTCCCGTTTAACAGGACCCCACTTCAGAATAACCACATATAGTCTATCTAAATAGTACAGCATAAAGTGTGTGCATCATTGCTATTTTGCGTAGATATTAGTACCCAGAGGTAGAAGGGAAGGCATGCACGGAAAATGTGGAATTATATTAACTAGGCCCAAATTCACGAGACCACAGAAATCCCTAGCCATGCCTGAGCTCCCATAGAACTTTGTTCGAGAGAAATGTGCCCTACAAGGCCACGATCACAGACCGGCGCCTGGTGTACATGTTATCCCACACTGGCCAAAGCATGACCCAGTCCATATCACTGACTAAAACTTAAGACCTCTTAATTCCATGGCACCAGGTGCCCTTTGACCACCAACCCCAAAGTAACAAGTCCTTAGATGTTCAAAGAGGACGGACAGGGCACATCATTTAAGTGACAATCGTGTGATTTGTATTGTGAGGTGCTGGGAGGGATACATTATAGTTCAAAACAAGGGCAGAGAACTTGGAGACGGATGGTGCAGAGTGAAGTGAGTGAAATATGTTTGTGATGGTTAGATGCCCCAGAACCTCCCTTGTGTCTGTTTTAAGACCTGATAAGTGCACAGTATGAGTGATAAAATGGTTGTATGGTAAGCGTATAACACATTTGTTTTCTGACCTTTGACATGAGAAGGTGAGTCTTGCAGCACCCACGTGATGGAAGAGTAAACTGACTGGTGTCGGGACCAATATACCGGCATCCCTTATGGGTAAAGGTGGAACATGTATAGGGTCCATTCAATCAGCCATGCATGTTTTTACTGTATGTTGTTTCAGCAGTTTTTGCTTGTACCTCTCTTTGGCAGAACGTTCTTAGCTGCATCGACTTGGGCCTTTCTTGCCAAGCGGGTTGTATTATCTCTGATGTGAGCGTTCAGGGACTTACCTTCAATTGCTCAATCAGTTGTCAGAAAAATTACAGAGCCTGAGTGTGCTGTGTGAAAGGTAAAAACAGGGATTAGAGTGTTGACTTTTCCTTAGCGTGCCATGCCTGTATGACCAATAGCCGAGATGCTGGCCTTAGAGGGCATAAAATAGTGAAATGCACAATGAGACAAAAGGAACAAATATAACAGCACCGTTCCCCAAAACCCCTCCATAACCTCCTAAAAGGGCCATAGAGTGAAGGTGTATTTACCTAGAAACAAGCATGATGATGCCTTTGAAGATGGTGCGTGAAATAAGGTATCTTGGCGTCGATGGATCAGAAACAGGAATTCTATTGAGAGAAAGGGATGGGATGATCCAAACAAGAAAGAGACATTAGGCCGGATCCTGAACACCTTATTGGGTGCAAGTCATTTGATGTGCTATCACATCTCATTACTTGCACCAAAAAAGAGGCATAGGCCGATTCTCAAAACTTGAGTGAGTCCCTCTTATATGGGCTCATTCAGATGCCCTTTTCAACCCCTTGCGCATTTGCACATATCAGAGAGTGTTTCAGTGCATTTAAAAGTGCATCGCAACTGAACAAACAATGTGCTTTTAAATGCCAAAAAGTGACAATGATCCCATTGCGACTGTTGGGAACAGGAGCATGGGGTGGCGCTCAACATAACAGGGTCATTTTTCAAATTCACACTGGCATGTCCATCCCCCAAACAAGGATGGATTGGTTTGTTTTCCACGCACTTCCCAGAGATGGGCCTTTTAAGAGCCCAACTCTGAAATGTGCATCCGCAATCACTTAGTTGCTGGAAGCCTGTCTAATGAATACAAGGGGGCAGGACTGAGCTTCTTTACATCACTGGCAAGCCCCTCCTGAAATGCACAGTTCATCTATGAGAATAATGTTACACACATATTTCTGGAAGTAGTGCAAATAAATCTAGCACATTCTCTGTGCTTCTTTATATGCACTACTTTTTGAGAATCTGGAGTTCTTGCAGCAATGGTGAATAAGACGTAGAGCATTGAATAAGATTCCAAAGCAAACTGGATGCAAGTGAAAGCAGAGGACAAGAGGCGACACATGAGAGTTAGTTATAAGCCACATTTTAAATGATTTGCAAATGGTGCAAGTGGCAAGCGAGGATACCATAAAAGCGGGCATTATTATAATTGAGGTGAGATTGCATTTGCAGCAGAGCTGTGACTGCAGCAATGCAAGCAGAAGGAAAGGAAAGTGGAGGATTTGGCAAAGCAAGGGGGTCTGATGGAAACAGGAGGAAGCCACCTTGTTAATTTGAGGAATATGGGAAAGAAAAGTCTCACGTTTGAACAGGGACGTCGTTTCACCAAAATGCCAAGAGTAGCGGAAGTGACATCACACGACCCATGACCCCCTGATGACATCACAGGAAGTGATGGCATTTGACCCCACCCCAAAGTGATATGTGGGAAGCGATGGAACACGGTCTGACAAAACAGGAAGTGGCATCACATAGCATTGTACACTACGAAAAATATGGTTACAATATCACTATAAGGTGATGTACATTTCATACAAGAATGGATCGCCATATGTATCGTTAAGATCAGTGTGTATAGGCCCATATTACCAAATTACTGTGAATGCAAGCAGACGTACATGACCAAATGATGATGTGTTATTATATAGCACTTACGCTTAAGCGCTTTATATAGAAAAAATATACACCCAATATCACCCAACCTGTGTGGTACTCATTTATCGACCTCAGAAGGATTAAATTCTGAGTTGAGGCGTTTAAGAGCAGAATAAATCAGTGACTCACCCCCTGAAGTGTGTCTGAAATAAACCTTTAATGAGTTTAGCAATTATTGTATAGAATTCCAGAAAGACAAATTATTTGGTATTCCTATTTTTTCTTATTTAGGGTCAGTGCTGAAAGTGTTAGACTTGTGGCACTCCTGTTCATATTGTCTTCCTTTTTTATGGGGCCTGAACCAGAAAGCCAGCCACTCCAGAAGTAAAGAGCCACATTGTGCTGGCCACAGCCCAGGAGCTTGCATTATAATTAAAAAAAGGGAGACCATCGAGGTAGCAGTTGCGACTTCTGGCGACCCCTAAACGTCCCTGCATTTGACCAAATCGTTTAAAAACTGGGAACGGAGAAGTAGGTGAAGAACGTGAAGAAATTCACATGCTCGAATTCCGGAGGCTGGCGGGAAAGCTGGCAAACAGAATCGCGTTTTTTAGAGTTGAAACTCACCAAAGTGCTATATCCATCCTGCAGAGTTTCACACACAGTGTGATGAAGACTCAACACAACTGCTATTAAATCGTAGGCTTTCATAATGTACGTTCACATACCCATAGAGCATGCTCTTACTGTAATTATATTTTCATATGGTCTGATGCCTTTTGACACAGTTGAAAGCATCTTAATCTGTGAGATAAGCAGACGCTATTACAAGCATATTAATTGATTGTCTTGCGAATTAAAATGATTTTGTCTCTTCTGTTTTTACCCAAATTAAAAGCTCTCTTGAGTCGTGCAGATACCATCAATTATTTTTCTTGTGACTACAAAGAAAGCTTGGGAACAGATTCACGCAAATTGCATTTTTAATTACACACAGTGTGCAAATAAACGCCACCATTGTATTGCTTGGTGCATATAAATGCTCATTGGTTTTGTTTGTATGATAATGATTAAACACACACTCTGGCTGTGGTCTACGGTCATCATACCTCCACAGAAGGTTTTTGTTGACTTGCTCGCTTCATTGCATGAAATTAATTGCCCATGTGACTCTAATCTTAATATAACTTTAAAAACAATTTTAATATTTTGGAGCACTGCAAGTTTAGATACCTCATTAAAATGATCCGCCCTCAGAAAAGTGTGTAATCAGCTTGGCAGATGCAGTTCTAAAAGCACTAAATGTAGCATTTAATCCAGATTAATGTGTAATGCTGGAAGCCTATATTGCAATTCCCTGTGTCTAAACGGTCCCATGATGTCCAGCGGTACAGGTCTTTTAGAGTTCAAAGTCGTTTGTTGTTGACTTGCAAACTTCAAGCTGCATTATTTGTAATGACGTTTTATTTATACACTTACACAGTGTAGTAGTACAAATTGTACATATGAGTATGATTACAGAGAAAATGCGTCTCTATGAGTGTGTTACTGTTGTGGGTGTACGTTTCTTGAGACATCGCGTCTTCTTGTTTTGCATAATGTTCTGTAGTGGTGTGAAAACGTGATGCAAGTGTACCTATAATCATCAAATAACATGATTCATCCAACCGGCCATCAAAGTACATTTTATCACAAACAATTACTTACATTTCCATAATTCATCTTGTCAAAAGAAAGGGCATTGTAAAGCTGGGGAACAATTTCAAAAGCAGCTAGAGTCCATTGCAGTCAAGACAGAGTTCGGCTCCACTGGCCCAGACCTACAATAGTTCCTGATTTACCTTTTCCCCGAAAGTATAAGGTTTGCACCAGATAGGACATGATTCATCGACAAACTCCCAGGTAGGTCAGCAGTTCCTGGATAAGGATTCGAGCTAATTGCAATCCCACTATCAGCAATCATGCTATGGCTCCCAGATCTTCTAGGGACTTCTATGGCCACTCTCTGGTCCCAAAAGTCCAATTTCACAGAGTTGCAGGGGTTCATACCCTCAGAAGACATTCTTTGACAACCCGCCAATGCTTCCTTGGATACAAAGGCACAGCCCCCAGCAGTACAAAGCCTTTGTAGGCATTTATTCAAAAGGGCTTTCGTTGGTTCTCACTTGAATTTGGGCACCCCATGGAGGAATACTGTATTGCTTCTTGGCCTCCCTTGGTTGTAACACTTAGGGCCGCCCCCCCTCCCCCCAACCATGTCTGCATACTTTTAGTTCTCTGAGGTTTTTTTTTCACACTGGGGCTTTGAGATCCCATTGTACATTGCTCACTGTCCTCCAGCACAGTAGGCTTTATTTAAGGATTGGGTGGCTAACTGGTCATGTTATATTGGGCAGAGTCTGCGTCAGATGAATAATTTGGCATTTACATAGCGCTACGAACCCTCAGGTATCTGAGCGCTGCTTATTATTACCCACAGTGTGTGGTGCTCATTTATCGATCTCGGAAGGATGAAAGGCTGAGTTTGGCCCTGCCGGGATTCGAACCTGCGTTAGCAGGCTCTGCACGGATGCTCGCTGTGCTACTTGACCGGCTTAAACATTAGGCTCATAGAGGGCATTAGCCGGATGGGGTCTCACATGATCACATTTTTTACTATTGTCCCTCTCTTCGAAAGTCTGCAGACCAGCTATATCTGTCTTGATTGGGGCTCCAAGGGTGGATTATGGGACCCCTTGACAACAGGTAAGCCGTTAAGAAACTCCCCCTGAAGGCCCCCCCCTCCTCTCCCACGGGCCTCCATCAGGACTAAGAGTATTTTTTTTTTTTATAACTTCCAGTTCGGAATGCACACTATCACAGTTACTTCCTCAAACAATGTTGTTATCCTTAGTGGATCAACAGTGGATTCAGTGCCTTGATTGGTCGTCTTGGGAGCCCTAGATGGGGTTAGTTGAAGGAAGGAGCTGGATCCTGACTGCAAGGACAGCGTGTTCTCACTCCAAATGCTACTGGTTAAGCTGAGAGAAGCCTTGTCTTTAATTGCCTCAACAATCTTTGTGTTCATTGGATCCAGAGAACGAGATACAACAGAAGGCATGGGAGAACCTGTAGTGGAATCCAATGCTGGAACGGGATCAGGGACCAGACTATGCACAGTATTATCTGTAGTGAAACCCAATACTGTCAGGGGACCCAAAACCCAACAAAAGCTCGAGGGGGAGGGTTTGAGTGACATCCCTGCACCCCCTTGGGTTTGTAAAGTGAGTGGCAGGAAGAAGAAGCAGATGAAACTTCTTTTTTCAAAACTATGGGTAGCTTTCCCAACATAGGAGTTATCAAGTTGAGGGGGCGTTGTACAGCAGGCACAGTAGACGCCAGTGAAGGGTCGCAAAGGACTTTATCTGAGGTGGTTTCAACTAGGGTTTCAGCTGAGCAGCATTCCTCCTCCTCCGAGCATGAAGCAAACAGACCATCCAGGTTGCTAGGACAACTGGGTATCTCCCCTGAGAGGGGTCACTTATTATGGCTGTTGCCCCTCCCGGAGTACCATGTTTAAACCCCAGGAAATTATGGATCTCATTGATCAAGAGTAGGCCTCCCCCATATAGTTGTCCATGCTTCTGGATTTTCCCCATGAACAGAGTCAAGATCGGAGGTGCAAACCACACCATGATGCAATGGGAAGTCCTCCTGTTTCTTCTCACAACTAGTATCCTATGCTTGGACTTGGATCCTGGATCATCCGGCAAAATGGAGTCAGAGACAGGTGGGTTGTAGAAGAGGAGTGTAGGGTGACGGGAAATAGGCAATGACTCTGACGCCTCCATTGAGAATGGACCAGAATACTAGAGGACTAGGGTTCTAGCTGTCCAGAGAAAAAAAAACCTGATCCAACTTTAATATGAACACTCGCTCTCACCTCACTTTTGTCACAGGGTGGATCACAGGCTGAACTTCCAGTCAGGGCCCTACTTGCAATCCTACTTGCAGTCCTGTGTTCCAGTGATTAAGCTGATGACATAATCCTCTGTCACAGACCCTAGTTCCGTGGGCGCCCCATGTGGAAACCGGGAGAATAGGTATCACAGGCTACTGCAGGGGGGCTCAGAGTGCCTAAGAGGGCCTCAAGGACGAGCTGCATGAGGCGGACCTAATGAATCACTGATGGCTGCTGCTTCAGATCTACTGGGAGTTGTTCCAATTTCTGGGATGCCCGCTGCGCTAAACACATGTGTCGCCAAACACCACTTTACTGATTCACTGCTGCGGGGATGGAGCTGCCATAATGTGCTCCAGGGGGCGTGGCCAGAGCAGAATCTGGTGCCAAACAGTCAAGGCGGGTTCCAGAGGGGTGCCAAACACTGTGCCCTTACCCTGCCGCCGTCAAGTGGATTTATGATACAGTAGCATGTGAAATAACATAATTTGTGAAGGGATAGTTTGTGACGAATTGTGCTACTATATGTGAACGTGCTTTTGTTTTGTGAAGTGTGTCGGTAAATTATGGATAGTTTGAATCTGCATTCCTACAAGTGCATACGCCTTTTTTTGATTAATGGGTGTTGTACGTTTATGAATAGAATGCACTGGAGGCCTTTTACCATGCCTATTTTGTGTGTTTGCTTTATTTATAGGGGTTTAGGATGATCTTACTGTATCATATACATGTTTGGATTGATATGTAGGTTCTTGAATAGACACCATCACAGAGACATTTCTCCCCATTCATCTTGCGTTTTCTCTTTATTGATGGGTATTTAGTAGGTTATTTAATCTTATTGTTTTATTATAATTATGCAGGCCTCGTTTACATTTCAGGGAAAACTTTGTTTGATTATTATTATGATCCTCGACTTGTTAAATTTCCTTTATGATAAATGAGTGCCTGTGTTTTATAATGTGTCCCTGGAATGGGAACTAACCCATTTACTGTGATGAAGTTGCCTGCCTAACTCTTTGAACATCCATTGGGCTGTCCAAGAGGATGGGTGACTCCCCAACATTTTAAAGGAAGAATCTGATGATGGAATTGGAAGGATTATAGTGCACCTCAATTAGCCATTTTCTAAGATGGGAGTGACAAATGTGCAGTTTGAGATATCTACCACTTTAAGCGAGACAGCTTGTTGCTCTGTGAAGCAAACAATATATAGAAAAAGTGATACCACACCTTTCCATACTAAAATGGAGCATTTTAAGTCCCTTTAAAAAAATAATTCTGAGAGTATAGGAAATCAGAGGAATTACATTATGTTCGTGTGAACCACAAAAGCCTGCTCCAATTTTGGAAGAACATTGTATTCTTTTAGGGCAGCTGCTTCACAAGTCTATTTCTGAATCAGAGACATGGCAAGATTTTTCTCTGGCATTCAAGCTGAGGGTTTGGTTTAACAGAAGATGCATGCCACGCATTCCCAATGCAATTACACAACTAGCCAACCTCAGACATGAATGCCACATGTGTTTCCCTGCAGCATGACCCTTGAGAGCACAGACAGCAAAATGGTGCCAGATAATAAAAACTGGTCTCATGCTGCTTAATATCTGTTAACATAATGGCTCCATGTCGCTGCCAGAGAAGGGAGACATAGGAGTGCTCTTGACACCCAGGAGAAGCAGCACTGCCACCATTAATGAAAGTCAAGACCAGCCGTGTAAAGGCTTCAGCCCATATTGAAGGTCTAAAGCAAACACAGGTGCTACAATTAAATATATCAGATCACAGACCCGTACTCATTTATATTCACAAGTGCAGAGTTTGGAGGAGCATGGAAAGGAGAGGAGGAGATAGGATATGTGGAGGCGATTGGGATGTAGCAGACAACATGTGCGAATTATATGAGGGACATTGGAATATAGAAGAAGGCAGTTGACTGGAGCCAGCTAAAGGAGTTTGGATCAAAGCAAATGTAAGTTTGTAATTATTATCAGGAGGAGGTTGGGTTAAAGCAGAAGTCGATTTTTTGGAGATATCTAGAGGATTTTGTGATAATATTGAAGGAGCATGGTTGAGTAATCGGGAGGAGGTTGGATCAAACCAGACAGAGGTTGGCTGGGGCCCTTGAGGTTTAGCGAGAAAGAGCAGTTCTGGTTCATCATGCAGATGTTATTTGGAGACATGAAGAGGTTAGAAGGTAATACCACGAAGACATACTTTCATAAATTGCAGTATATAACTAGAATTTGAGCAGCTACAAACTCCAAATCATGCCACATATGACTGTTACCACAAATGAAACATTTCGGTTTGTCTTTGAAAGGGATGCATTTTATTGATGTGCATTCAAATTATTGGCTTTGACAGATATCTCTTTTGACGCACAAGTAAAACATATACAGAGCATTGTTTAACCACCATGATTGCATGAGCGCAGGCATATATAGTCTCAAAGCAAAAGCCACATTAGCCTGAAGCTTTCTTATTAGAATTTAACAGGGTTGCATTTCATAACAGTTCATTCAAAACTATTGACATTTACAACCTTCAGTCACAATTGGAATTATAAGGAACATTGCATAACTTTTCAGACTACATGATAGTTTTAAACTGTTTTAACTGTAACCAGAGAATTATTGATGCATTCAAAAAATGCACGTATTTATTTCTACGAGCAAACACAAGATAATCCATGGCCTAAACAACAAGCCTCTATTTGAATCATGTCCCATTTGCACATTATATCTATATATTGCTGTGATGAACATGTGATCAAAATATCAGTGTTTGTTATTTAAATATAGCAGTATTTGCAAACATTATTTCAAATAAAATAATTGCTATTTATCATACAAAAGATTGTTTTGAAATGAATCAGTTGCACACTGCAAAGCCTGCATAGCAAATGAACTGCATATTAATTGCACACTGCAAAGCGTGCATAGCAAATGCACTGCATATTAATTGCACACTGCAAAGCGTGCATAGCAAATGAACTGCATATTAATTGCACACTGCAAAGCGTGCATAGCAAATGCACTGCATATTAATTGCACACTGCAAAGCGTGCATAGCAAATGAACTGCATATTATCTTTTGGTTTAACCTATCCACATCAATAGATGTTTATGTAAACAAAAAAGACTAATGTTCAAGGTAATATAAAAAAGAAACAAAGTGCAAACGCTTAATTAGGACAACCTGATAGCCAAATACCACAATATGATTTGTTATTAATAAAATCGTCATCTTGCACCAGTTGGAAAAGGCCAATCTTGTTCCAAACGGCCAGAACATATGTAGGCGATGGTTAATGAGAAGACTTAATTAATTCAAAATGAAAATAATTAAGGTAGCCATATATACTGTTTCTGCTGATTACATGAAGTACATAATTATCTGTTAGAATTGGATTGGCTAACAGTCAAACATAGGTGGGATTTAACATTTATAACTTATTGGCAGTCAGTTCCTAACATTTCACCAAAGGGTATGACGCTGTAGATCACGAAGCAGCAGGGATCTTTACCTGCCTATGTAAGGATGCAAACATAGACCAGGGGCCTGATGTACAAAACATTTTTTAACATGGGAAAGTCCCACTGAATATATGCTTGTAATAACCTCAACTGCCTTTTGTTTTACCAATCCATAGCATCACAATAATGAACATGATGTTAGGTTTTACTGAGTCACAATGGAATAGTTAATTGGTTGTTGGTGGTTTTAATATTTTGAAAGTGAGTAGACGAGTAGGATGCTGGGTGTCTACTGAACTACTTCTTTGCTAATATTAGGAACTGTATATTGTTTGACCATTCTATTTTTCATGAATATACAGATATGCTAAACAAGAGAGTGAGTACATGAATAATGTTTTATTACTACACTGTTTCTGTTTATGAGTATACACGACACTATATTCCCAGTGAAAACATTGGTTTGTTTAGTGATAAAAGGAGGATATTGATAGCATCCATTGTTTGTCATACACATTCGGGTAATAATCATTGATTTATATATACACCTAGAAGGTAGACACTCAACAATATTGCTATCCATTAGAAAAGCTTTCAGATGCTCACGCATAGTAGTTTGTCTTGCATTAAAGCACAGAGACCCAACTTTCCCCAGAGTATTACTTTAGGAACAGCACCATTCTCTGCCACACAACTGCCACAGAACCATGATGGTATTTAAACTGCCTTTGGTTTTGATTGAAGGCTCTGGCATGCAACGTATTATGTGAATGATCACAATACCAGACGTGAGCGAGGGCATAGATGGCAAGTTAAGCAAGACATGAGACAGCACACCTCCACCAGAGCAGGTGTAAGGTTTAGACACATCTTTCCCAGAGCATGTGTAAGGGTTGAGAACAGGATCAAAAGGGGTGAAGCCTATGGTGGCAGGAGGAACAAGCTACAGACATTACATCTAAAATGAGAAGGACGACAACAGGAATAGGGAGGTGTTGAAGAGGGAGTGAGCCATGACAAACCGAAACTGACATGCAGAGAGACCTACAGAAGATCAGCACATAATAATGTATGGACCCTGTAATCAACTAACTGTCAACCAGGGTGAATAGCTCCAGAGAGGACCAACGAAGAATGGTGTGGGATTCTCTATAACCAAGAACTGATAATATTGCCAAAGAGAGCCTGAACAATCCAAAAAGAAACAGTGTGAGAACCTCTTGCATATGGACCTGCCTACCAAGAGAACCGACACAGAGCAGCATTGTGAAAGAAAGGGTGCAGGAACCCTGAACATAAATATGATCAATGGTTCTGGAAGCAGCCTTAAAGCAGGTCGATCCAAAAGGAACCAATGCACAAGAAACACGTATTCACGTTCATTTGATTTAGATTTACAGTCTCCATTTATTGTTTAGACAACAAGACTCCGAAATTAAGAGTGGTTTGAACTGAAATCCTCATAACATTTATGCTAATTCTTAGTTAGGTATTAAAACATGCATTTTAACAACACATGCTCTGTATGTTAATAATATGAACATTATATAATACATCTGTAGTTTAACTGTAATATGTTGTTTAACCAGAAGGCCACAGTTAACACAGTGTTCCTATGTTCTTGTGTTTGGTAAGAGTCCTTTACATTGGACCTTTCGAACATCTAGGATATAAAGCCAAATGACATTGTCACTTTCTATGAATAAATGATGTCTGATGAAGGTTCCTGGCTGTTTTGGAGCCATCATTGCGGTGATCCATGTAATGGGGTGGTATACTGCATCCATGGATGCTGGACCCAGTGGAAGTATGTGGAGTTCCCCCTGGTAACTCGACATTGATCCCCATCACATGTCAGGGACAATCGCAGTGCCTCACCACAAGTCGGTCTTGGGGATGTGGATTCTCCTCACCTCCTCAGATCACTAGGGCAGGTGTGCCCTAAAAGCCATGACCCTTTACAAGTCCCTTTTGGAACCTTGCAAGGCACTTTTAAGACTCTCCCTCTTTAACTAAGGGGGCCTAAGGTTTTCTCTGAGCAGACCTAAAGGTCCAATAAGGACATCAATACATTTCCTAAGGGAAATACTATATCATATCTTGAAGAAGGTAGCTGGTAAATCGACTCAATATAGCTTCAACCAGTGCATCAAAGGTCAGTTATAATCTTGGGCCATCCTCATGAGCCCAACACAGTCCCAGTTGCACGCAAGGACAAAAACGAATCTGACCTACCCCCGATTACAAGCCAAAGATGCAGAGCCTCACTAGAAGATCCATCCAGAGTGAGGAGTTAATAAAGAATAAAAGCACCCTTCTGCCGTTGCTTGGGGAACATTGTTGGATGAGGTTGTGGTGAGCGGTAAAAAAAGTGCATGAGTGCATTAGTAGTGATTCAAAGGTGGTGGAAGTGAGATGCGAAAACATATGAGCCTATACTACCAACAGTGGAGAATATAGTTGCGTCAGAGCAGGTATCACCTAAGAGAATAGGAGGTGGTAGTGTTGAAGGAGGAGATGATAGCAGCAGTGGTGGAGCTAATAGAATCGGAGGAGAGAGTGGTTCCAAAAGAGGAAGAGGTTGTAGTGTTGGAGGAGATGTTGTTAGTGATAAAAAAGGGGTAGGGGACAAACTGTGAGGGACACAAGATGATAAGAAAGAAGAGGGCAACACCATTGCCAGAAAGAACAGGAAGGTAAAAGGAATCTGGGTTCTCCGAAGGCAGGCTGGAGAGGGTTAAGAAGGAATAATACAGTGCCAAGGAACGTAGTAATAGCCAGGGTGGTGCTGATTGGCTTCCCAGAAATGTAGGTATAAAACCCCTAGATTTACAGAAAGGTGAATTACCAATACATAGCATTGATGAACCTTTAACAATCCTTCGCTCGCCGACGAGATAACAAGGCTATGCTCACATCTGGTTCAAGAGGCAGTAGAACTGAGTGAGAAAGTGTTCAGACTTGTCGAACAAGGTCAGATAAAATGGGTTAGAAACCCACAACACCACACACATGTGAGAGATTATCCCATCCACTGTGTCAGACTTGGTCTTTGATTTATCATTCATACAATTTTGGCTGACATCAATAACAATAAACATAAGCCTCTTGAGATTATTCTCATGCAGAGGAGCAGTATTCTCTTTCCAAGGTACAATTTAAATGGTGATTTATTTTCGGGAGTTACAGCTATTACAGTAGCTGGGCACCACACATCTATAAGTTGCCATGATTCACTCCCTTTGCTCTCTTTACTACCACTTGGGGGCATGATTTGGGGTTTATTCCCTACTGGAATTTCCTTCCAAACCTTATGCTACAGTGCTTTTATGAATTGGGAGCGCTAAATCATTTTTTCCATGCTACTTCCCTTCCGGATCCATTCCAGGTTTTTGGCAGCTAGCATGCTGCTTTAATCAAAAGAATATGCTTCCCAGAATGCCTGGCCCACTACTTCATCTCCACCCTTGCAGGACAGGGTTTGGTGGAGGATAAGCAGCACCTGTGGCTGGCGGGTGTTGTAAGCAGCACACCTGAGGTGTGTGCTTGTTAAGCAGATTTAAAAGCCTCTGTTTACTTCAGTCCAGTGCTGGTCATTGATGCAGTGTTCCTGTTTGTGACTGGTCCCTTGTTCTTGGTTCTTAGCTTAGTGTCTAGTTCCTAGTTTATATTTTCTTGTTACTTTTCCCTGGTTTTCGAATTGAATGTGCTTATTAGTGATTTCTGCTTCCTGGATTCCCTTTCTGTCTTCCTCCATTTCGCAGGCAACACTTCCCAGTGCTTTCATTTTTCCGTGCAGCCCAGTTTGCCTGTGTTCTATATGTCTTTGACTTTGCCCTATTCGGCTGTGAAACCTTGCTCCTTTAGTCTCTCCGCATTTATAAATTTAGCATTTTGCCTTTTTTCCCTGGATGGGGAGGGGAAGGTTTTGCCTTTGTAATTTTGTTTTCCTTGCTCCTGTTCCTTTACTTTCTCTTGGAATCTATTACAGGTTTTCCCTTGCACCTTTCTATTTGTTTTCTATTGGTTATTAGGTGTGGTGTGTTGTTGTAGCTAGCTCCTGTGTGAATGCCTTTGTTTTCGTCACTATTCTATTATCACTAGTCCTAATTGCCCTGTCATGAGTCTTATGTATTAAACCCCTCCCCCATTCCATGTTAGCCTTTCTGGGTCCCTGTTTGATCAACAGGGTTCATGGGCTTCGCTGACATTTCAGCTGGTATTTCCCATCCTCGTAAGTATTGTCTTTAAGTTACCTTATACAATACCATCAGGGGTGTTAGCTCACAGATCCTGTTGTTGCTTGCCTGTATGTGAACTTAGCGCTGTCAGTACCTGTAACGGTAATTGTAGGTAAGGAGCTTGGCGACTTGCTTTGTAATCATAAGGAGCTTCTAAGTGCTTACCCCGCATCCCTTTTCATATATTAGGATTGTTGTCACACTCTACTTGCACATCCTGGGTTTTAGTGTACATGTGCCTTAGTTCCTGTGTGCATGGTGTTTCACTCAAGGCTATACACAGTGTGATCTTGTGCACATTTCCCTTGCCATGTTCACAGCCTTTGTCCTCTCATGACATAAGGTCACAAAGAGGGTAGAGGCTAGCATCCAGGCTTTGTTAAGATGTTATTACAAGTTTGGCGGTAAGAAAATGCACACACGTCTGAAGGAACTGGGGCTGAAGTGCACTCTTTGACTCTATAGCAGTGAAATTTAGGGATGCACCATTTGCTTTGGCCTGGACGGTATGCAAAATAGTTTTTTTAAGGAAGGCCTTTGGCCTGTCTGCAGTATGCCGAGTGGGGCAATGCGACTTGAATTGAGAGTTTGTAGTATTTCCGTTTTAGCACACTGTTCATTTTTAGATTTCTCATTAAAAGCACAAACTATCAATTTTAAGAACCCTAATATTATAATTATAGTAAGTTCAATATTGTTTTTATTAGCACAGACTAAATTCTCATGGTTTAAGAAAGGTGAAGATTTATTATTCATAGATCTTTTTCCAATGAGGTTTTGCCATTATAAAACACTTCTGTGAATTAGGCCCTTAATGAGGAAATTACACTGGGATTACAAGTAGGGACTTAATGTCACCCACAAAAGGTGGTATTTACAAATAGACGAAAATAGAGGGAACATGTTAGACGTAGAAGAAGAAAATCCCATTATAAGTCTGAGATTCCCCGAGCATAGTAGAATCATTCTTATGACTAGACTGAATATGTTGAAAGGATGAATGTACTGGCATACAGGTACTAAGGCATGTGCCTGCGAGTCAGGATTTGAAGACGATTTACTTCACTTTATGTTGATTTGTAATGCTCTCACTGATCTCAGGAGACACTAGCTTAGGAGACACTTCATCAATTATAATGTTAAGGCGATTAAGAAGGCTGTTCCCCGCCTAATGAATTGTAATAATAATAATGTATATCAGATGAATGTAAAAACAGTTTCCAAAAGCTATGGTAGACAGTTTTAGATTAGTGTGCTGTTTTATTTTTGTGGTTATATAACTGAGGGAGGGTGAGGGTTATTTTTGGATGTTATTATATTGCTTGTTGTTTCATAAATGTTTTCTTGTTTTATATGTTAATGGCTATGGCTGAATAAAAATATAAACTCCAACTTTTTGGCAGCAGTATAGTAGTGAATATAGATAACACAAATTAATGGCAGTGAGAATCAAACAGTATGCATTTCATGGGGTTTACATTGTTTGTGTGTTGAGAAATCTAAATGTTACACGTGTTTTGTCTTGTGTAGCACCTTGCATTGGTAAAATGCAGGCTGCATTTTTATAATGTTAGCTTTGCAAAGCAGTTTACTCCTTAATTATCCATGAATTCAAAAGGACGCTTTTGCAAAACCATACTGATGTCAGGTTTCTTTTTGAGTCGTTTATTTTGTGGAAAAACTCAGTTTTGGAAGCTTAGGTGATGCCACTGATTTTGTTTTGTAGCTTTAGTGGTTGGATGTGGTCTATTAATTTTGAGAGAATTTCAAATAAATGTAGATTTGAAGTATATGCACAGCATAGTCTGTCACATTCTTTAACATATGGTATGTGGGCAATTATTGTTGAGTGGTTACGATAAAGTATGTACACACCTTGGGATGCAATACTCTGGATAGTGCCATACAGTTCATTCAAACAGTAAAAACGGGATAACCGTAACGTTTTGCTTAATTTCAAAAACAGGTATTTCTAAACATAATCCTTGTGATGTATGTATAGTTACTACATAGACAGGTGTGACGTAATCCTGTTTTAGTAGTGGGAAAGATACTGTTTTGATAGGAGGTACATTGTGAATAGTGTTTAATTGAATGTCCCAATGCCTCAGTGTATACATCGAAGCAGTGTGTGTTGGAATCCCATAACATGTTTTGCCAATTATTAATCCACATTCTACATTAACAACTGATTGTTTTTGAAGGATATTTTACAATGTGATGTACATCTGGTTATAGAGTGACTTTGTTGTGTAACCCAGGATTGGTATTTGCATTTGTTATTTCACATTGAATTTATTTTTCATGTTATGAGTCACCTTTATTATACTATCTTCTTCCAATGAGGGGGGCTCCTTTAACCCACAGAAAAATATAGATGCATGGAGCCCCTCTTGTTTCATACCCATTATGCCAAATAAATTGGTACTGTCCTTTAATGGGGTGCATTCAATATTTAAAATGCAATTTAACAATGCTTAAAGATGATGATGGAAATGTGGCAAACAAGTCACTGAGAGTAATACATTGTATGTTTTGTAGTTGTCTTTGGCCATATTGGTGTGTCAGCGAGTTCTTCCCCTGCATGATCTGAAAAACCTAGTGTTACAAACTATGGTGTTGGCTAGGTTGTGTAGCAAGCGTAAGGAAGTAGTCTGTAAACCAATACTCTTAATTTCCATGCATATTTGTCAATATGTTTGTCATGCTTCGTTCTGGGACTTGATCTTTAACGTCTGCATTTTAAGCTAAAGTTGAAGCAGTCATGTTAGATTTCTGTTTACATGTGTTCGATGTTTGTGTTATGCCATAATACAAATGAGCCCACTCACTTTCAAGCAGTAAGTATATTCTTTTGATTTAGCTTGAATTGAAGATCAACAACATAAATGCCACATTCTCTGTATTCTGAGGTACAGATTCGGACTGGTCTGTCCTCTAATATTCCACCACGACGAGTCGGGAAGAATGGAAGAAAGTATGTTTCCTGTAAATTATTTTAACTACATTAAATCCAAAGGCAATCCCTTCGGTGTATCTCATTTAATATAGTTTTTATAACATTCCCCATTACATCAAGAGAGTGAAGGGAATTAATGTTGTATTCCCCATATATATGTTCTGATGTTTGGAAACGTTTTTTTTTTTTTTAAATTGTGTATCTCTCTGTCTCAGGGTGTCTTCATATGCACATGTTATTTTATATGTATGTCAGCATGGATGTCGCTATGGTGTATTAAGTATATAAATGCCTAGGGGGGGTTTATGTAAGTCTTAGCTATGTGTGTTTGTTTTTCTACTTGTGTTGGGACTCTGTTTATTATGACAGTGATAATGTCTTTGTAATGCCATGCCATTGGGTACTTTGGTGTTGTCATGCTTCTTTTATGGTACACAGAGCCTGCCTTTTAAGGCCTTGACTAACTCATGGTGCAAAATTGGTTGTAAATTTGGAATGGGCAAACTAATGGGATCATGATTATGTCATATATATTTAGGTTTGAGAACTGTTATGAAATGGGGTCTGCTTTAATTTGTTTTGCTATTAAGCATTGCAGTATTTCATTTGTGTCTATTTGTTTACAACAGTACAGCAGGTTTGTTAATTGATCCCTAGTGGAATAATACATGACTAACATAAGCTACATTATGTTTTTGGGGTCACTCGTTTTTAATCTTTGCCATTTTGGTTTCTGACACCACAAATGGAAGATCCTCTCTCACAGAGCAGCAGGTAAATCCAAACTTTTAAGCCTGTACCACTGCCAAAAGCTCTCGTCCCCGTAACATAATTTATCCAAACCCCTGCCCATAATGTTAATTCATTATCCTGACCCCAACCCTTAATCTTAACTAATTTATCCCATCCCCCTGCCTTTAATGTATCCAGACTCCCAGCCATTCATTTCGATTAGTTTACCCCTACCACTACCCTTAATTCTAATAGATGTATCCCAACTCCCTGCCCTTATTTTTAATTAGTTTATCCCGACCCCACTGCCCTACATTTTGATGAATTTACCCTGATCCCTGCCCTTAATTATAATTAACCTACCGACCCCCCTTCCCTTGATATTAATTATTCTAACCATTATCTCTTAACTATATGTAATTTAACTTTTAACGAAAAAAGATAGCAATCGCAAACCGAGGCCCTCCGCCAAACCTTCCCCCAGCCCCTTATTGGTGCTTTTGGGGATCATGGAATCCAAATAGTAACACCAAGGAAAGAAAACTCCAAAACAAGCCAGTAGACCCTCGCCCTCTAAGTAGTCGGTAAGTCCAGGCCTTTAGTCCTGTACAACTGCCCCTTCCACTTAACTTCATTTATCCTGAACCTCCTGGCCTTAATTTTAATTAATTTACCCTGAACCCTTTGCCCTTAATTTTCATTAATTTACCCCAAACCCCTGCCATTAATTTTTAATTATTCTTATCCTTATCATCTAAAACCAAAAGAGAAAAAAGAAAAAAATACACCAATCTCGCCTCCCCCTTCCCAAGCCACGACCTTCCCTCAAACCACCCAACCTCAGATTTGGCTGTTGGGGGTCACATGACCAAACCAGCAACACCAGGGAAATGAACACCAAAACAATGCAAGGAAACACATTTGGGTTTCTGATGTCACATCTGAAAGACCCTTGCCCACCAAGCAGCAGGTATGTCCAGCCCTTTACCACAACCTAAAAGCCCACCCCCCTTAAATAAATGTATCCCAGCCACCTTCCACTAATTTTAATGAATTTACCCCACCTCTGCCATTCATTTTAATTACCTTATCCAAAACACCTTGCCCTTAATTTATATTAATTTATCCTGCCCCACCTGCCCATAACTTTAATTCATTTACCCTGACCTCTTCCCTTAATTTAATTACATTTTCCCCAAACCCTTAAATTTCTTTAATATACCTTCTAAAAAAGGGAGAAAACAATAAAACAAATATCTCAATCTGACATTCTCCTTCCAAACCTGAGACCCTCACCCAACACTGCAACCCCTGATTGGAGCTGTTGTGGGTCACCTGACCTAACCAGCACTCTTACTGGAGCCTTCAAGGGCAGTTTTGGGCAGCAGATAAGGGTGATTAGTGTTAGCCTGTTAATCTGGCACCCCACCCTGCAGCCGCACATATCGGGAGGACTACAGAAAAGATAGTAAGGGACACTGCAATATAATTTCCCTTCATCGCCACCTTCATAAATGCCTCATTTAAAACTGTCATTGTCCCGAATAACCTCAAGGAAGTTTGGGTTATCCCACTAATCAAAAAACCCACGCTTGACCCGAGCAACCCTTCCAATTACAGGCCTTTCACTACGGTACCCTTCCTTCTAAAAATCCTGGACAGGCGGCCTACCTACAAATCCAGAACTATCTTGATTCAAACAAATTACTAGGCCTAATACAATCAGGATTCTGACCCAGACACGGGACAGAGACAGCCCTGATAGATCTAAAAACACAAATTTAGGACCTGAAAGATAAGGGTAACATGGCTCTCCTACTTCTTCTCGATCTTTCAGCTGCTTTTGATTTGGTTGATCACCCCATTCTCTGTCGCTACCTTAAAACAGCTGCCCACTTTTCTGACTTTGCTACATCATGGATCAGTTCCTTCCTAGCCAACAGAACCATGAGATTGTTTTCCCGGTCGGCATCTGCTGATCCTGCCCCAGTCCTGTGCGGTGTCCCAGAAGGCTATTGTGTATCCCCAACACTATACAACGTGTTTACTAAACCACTCTTTGATATACTTGGCTATCTGGGTGTCTCGTACACCAACTATGCCGATGACACCCAGATATTCATCCCCATTTCCGGTGACTATGCAACTGACTCTAAAGCCATTAACGTAGTCTACTCAACCATCCAGGCATGGATTGCTCATCATGGGCTTTGCCTCAATGATGAAAAAACTGAGCTTCTCATCCTTGGATCCCTTTTTAAACTAAGTAATCTTGACCCAGCCTACAAAGCATTCACGATTGATGGGAACATTATCAAAGTTTCCAAAGATACAAAAACTCTTGGCATCTACCTAGATTCCTCTCTCTCCATGACCAGAGAAATGAATGTTGTAGTCTCCGCCTCAGCATACCTGCAAACTTGTCACAGCCTGCAGACCCTTCCTCAAAACTGACAATTGCATTATCCTTGCCAGAACCATCATCATGTCCGAAATTGACTATTGTAACACCCTTTACTTAGGGACTTGCCAAAGAAACATTGACAAGCTACAGGTCACTCAAAATAATGCCATCAGGGTGGCACTTAACCTCCCAAGGAGTTCCCACATCTCTGACACAAGACGTAATCTACACTGGCTCCCTGTAGCCCACCACATCTCCCTCAAAACTCTCGCCTTAACACACAAGGCCCAGTACAACCATGCTCCTGCTTACTTGACCAACGGTTTCAAGCGTCACACTGCTAACAGGCCTCTACGGTCTGCACATATACAGACTCTCACCATACCCAGCTATAAGTTGCAGACAGCTGGTGGATCTAGCTTCCCTGTTCTAGCTGCTAAACTATGGCATACCCTACCCACCACATTCAGAACCAAAGCGTCCTTCTACTCATTTAAAAAAACACCAAAGTATGGTTACATGAACTAGATACGACAGCCACTTCCACTTAACCACTGTGTCCTTTCAGTAGCCCTCTGATGTGTTGCTCCATATCTATGGTGCTAACTTTGCTACTTTCTATAGCACTATTGTTACTCAACCACACTATTTTGTGCACTTGTAAACTCAATCTTTCTAACTACAATCTGACTGCACCTACTGTAATGATGTTGTCTCCGCTTATCTGCTTTGTTCACCTTAAATGTACCTATGTAACTGCAATCACATGTATGTAACCATGTTCTTACTATGCGCCCAGAAGCCCCAGGGCAAGGTGCACAACATAAATAAATAAAATACAAAATACAATACACAATGTGAAGCAATTAGGTTCATGCTGTCCATGACCATACCAAAATGACACTGATTCAAACCCTTTTCCTTTGCATTTGGTCACACTAGAGCCGTGCTGTAGCACCCATGCTGCTTTTAAGGTTCTGTGACATAAATTCTATGGCACACTAAAACTGTACCAACTTGGTTTCCACTGCTTTTGAATGTAGCCGCATTAGAATTTTACAGATGCAGTTAGCGCTGCTTTTGAAATTCTGCACACTTAATTGGAATTAACTTGGTCCTGCTTCTTTTGAATTGAGCCACACTAGAATTATTCTGATTATGTTAATGCTGATTGTGAATTAGGCCACATTAGAACTCTACTCATTTAGTTAACACTGCTTTGGAATTTATCCACAGTAATAGAATTATACTGATCTCGTTAATGTTGTCTTTTAATTTAGCCACACTAGAACTGTACCAATTTGGTTAATTCTGTCTTGAATTCAGCCACACTAAAACTGTAACAATTTGGTTCTCATAGGCTTTGAATGTTATCCATACCAAACTCTGCACTGGTTCAATCTCAGCTGCTTTTGAAATTGGCTACACCAAAATGGTGTTGGATTAATATCTGCGCTTTGATGTAGCCAGATTGAAGCTTTGCTGTAGAACCTGTGCTGCTTTTGGTGTTTGGCCACATTAATTCCGTGGTGAGTAGATGTTTGGTGCTCTAGAATTTAGCCACACTAATGGCGCTAACCTGGTTCCCGCTGCTTTTGAATTGATCTGCAGTACAATTGTACTGATTCAGTTAACCCTGCCTTTAAATTTATCAACCCTAGAACTGTGCTAACTTGTTTCCAGCTGTTTTTTAATTTAGCCACACTAGAATTGCACTTATTTAGTTAACAGTGCTTTTGAACTTAGCCGCTCTAGAACTGTACTGATTTGCTTCACACTGTTTTCGAATACAGGTACACCAGAGTTATACTCACTTAGTTAATGCTGCTTTGAATTTAGCCACACTAGAACCGTACTGATTTGGCACACATTGCTTTTGAATTTAGAGACACTAGGATTGTACTGATTTAATTAATGCTGATTTTGAATTTTAACTACACTAGAAGGGTACTGATTTGCATGACACACCTTTTGAATTTAGCCACACTAGAACCGTATTGATTTGGTTTCCACTGCTTTTGAAGTTGGCCACAGTAGTACTATACTGATTTAGTTAACGCTGCTTTTCAATTTAGCCACACTAGAAATGGTCTTATTTAGTTAATTCTACTTTTGAATTCAGCCACAATAGAATTGTAATGATTTAATTAATGCTAAACTGGACTGATAGGCTTTACACTGTTTTTGAATTCAGCCACTCTAGAACTGTTCTGATTTGACGTCCGTTGCTTTTGAATTCAGCCACACTAGAATTATACTGATTTGGCATCTGCTGCTTTAAATGTAGCCGCACTAAAAGTTTACTGATTTTAAATGTACTGCTTTTGAATTCAGCCACACTAGAATTGCACTAATTTAGTTAATGCTGATTTTGAATGTAGCCACACTACAACTATACTGATTTGACATATGATGCTTTTGCATTACGCCACAGAAGTATGTTACTGATTTGGTTAACGCTGCTTTCGAGTTTAGCCACACTAGAATGGTACTTATTTGGCATCCGCTGCTTTCAAATGTATCTGAACTAATATTTAGACACACTAGAAATGTACTGATTTGTTGTCTGCAGTTTTTTATTTTTTATTTAGCCACATTAGAATTGTACTTATTTCGTTAACAGTGCTTTTGAACTTAGCCACACTAGAGCTATACTGATTTGCTTCACACTGTTTTGGAATGTAGATACACTAGATATCTATACTCACTTAGTTAATGCTGCTTTGAATTTAGCCACACTAGAACTCTTCTGATTTAGCTCTCAGTGTCTTGAATTTAGCCACACTAGTATTGTACCTATGTGTTTCTTGTTGACTTTGAAATTTAGCCACACCAAAAACTGCACTGGGTCAATCTCTTCCGCTTTTGAATTTTACCACACTACAACTATGCTGGAGCGCCTGTCAAGCTTTTGAATTTTTGCAACATTAATTCTATACTGGTTTTGTCTGCTGACTGATCCACTTAAGAACAACATTGATTTAGCCCTGTTGCCCACCTTTTTTGCACACTCTAAAACTGCACGCACTTGCTTACTTCTGTGTTGAACTCAGTCACTTTAAAACTGTATTGTTTTAACGTTTCTGATTCTGAATGTGACCATTTAAGTTGTACTGCTGTCTGATGTTTGCTATTGTGAGTCTAGCCTATATCTGGGGCCCTTCTAACTGGATCTCAGTCGACTATGAATGTTGGCCACTTTGGATCAGTACTGGATTACTTTTGACTGCCTTTGAAACCTTGCCTCTTTGAACTATGCTGCTTTGATTGCTGCTGATTGTAACCGAAGCAACATGGAATTGCACCAGTTTAAATTTCTGCCGCTCTGATTTTTGGCACCTGATGTCTTCACCTTTGGAACTTAACCAATTTAAACATTCTGGCTTCTACCCTGCTGCATATGAATTTTGGTAAACCTGAACCCTGACTTCTGTCTTTTTTCTGCTTTGAACCTTAACACACTGTAATTCCGACACATTGAACTTTCAACCCAAAGATCTTGCTGACTAGTACTGTGCCCTTGTGAACCTTAACTGCAAATCACTCCTAGTCAACCTCAAGCTCAACGAGCAATTCAATTTACTCTTCCTTCTGATCTACTGACTACCCATCTATAACCCTAATATTGCTGCAAAGTTCACTGCTGTTATAGCTAACCTTTCTACAAATCATGATATTATAATTGTTCTGGGAGATTTCAACATCTGGTTTGAAAGAGACAATGAAATCACAACAAAATTACTCAGTGTCCTTTTGGAAACTCGTCATCTCAAACAAATAGTGAACAGACCCCCTAACAGAGCTGAACACATAATAGACAACATTTATTTTCTGCAGGGATAGAATATTGCCCCCCACCATCACTGGTTCCAATCAGATGGAGCTACCATCATTTTATCCCGTTCACCATCAACATGGCGAGCTGCATGATGACCACAACAAACACAACTGCAAGTAAAAAACAAAAGAAACTGGAAAAGACTTGACGTTGACACCTTAACACAAATATTAGAAACTACCAAACCAAACATCTCCCACCTAAATGAAATGATGCCAGGCAAGGTTGAAGAGAATACACAAAATGCAAATCACTCTCATCCTGCTTCAACAATATGGATGAACACAATGTCAAATCTATCTGTGTGTATTATGATTTATTTTGCAGTGTCAGTCTACATGTGTGGGGTCTACCTCAGGGCTGTTGCATGTTTAAAAATTGTGTTAAGTAATGAAAGGTACAAACAGATACATGCATGGAAAAAATATACATTCAAGTACTGGATGAATTAATTCATATCACAATAAAAGTGCAATATACAATTGCCACCCAACAAAATAAAACAAAATAAAAAACAAAAACAAGATTCCGAATCACTATTGGAGGGCAAAGCATACAATATTTTAAAACATACCATTTGTAAAAATTACACACGTGGTGTACCCAAAGAATGGGAGGATGACAGGAATGAAAATAAAGGGAGTGAGGGAAGGGAACCAAAACATAGTAAGCAAAACTGTCCAATAATTAGTGTGAATCGATCTAGATTACTAATATTTACATTGTGACTCGTGATTATTGATAAAATCACCAGTTGGGCCACTGCTCTACCCAAGTTGCTAGACTTGTGACTGGTCGTGTGCTACATTACAAACGCACACTGGATATTTCGCAATTGTTTAAGGTGCGCATATCAAAGTGCCAATTCAGTTATCTGTGTATATGACCTAACTGGATAGTGATTCCTATGCTAAATAGAATTGGTTCACCTGTCAATGAACGCAGGTCAGGGATCACAACCACAATGGGTATTCCATATTTGTTTGAGATGCCCTTATGTTGTGCCAATTCAGTTATCTGTGTATCTTTCCTAGCTAGTAAGAGATTTGCATGCTAAATAGACCTGGTTCACCTGTCAGTGAACCGCAGTCAGAGATAATTTACTTTTGTTAAGAAGTTACCCATTCCAGTTACAGGTGCAATTATATTTGTTCATTGAATGAACTTCAAACTATGACTGAAGTGGGAATTGCTGTGCAAAGCACAGGTATACCTGCTAGTATGATATATTGTCTTTGGTTTGTTTGGGAATTTGCCTAATTTAGTAGGTGGTGGTCTTGTAGATTCTGTGTGTCTGTCTGTGTACTTTTGTGTTACATGTTAATTATAATATTTTTCTTTTGTTTTTGTGTATTTTTATTTTACACATACTATTTAGATTACTTGGTAGTGTGGATACTCTTTGTCTTTTGCTATTCATATTTTCTTTTGCTGGGGCTTTGTCTCATTTAGTATGGTTGTTCTATCAGTGTTGGTTGGTGATCATTGTCTTTATTTTTTCTAATAGACTTGTACTATGAGCCTCATTATGAGTCCGACTGTAACCCTGCCGGTGCTAACGCAGGGTTGCTACCAGACTCGTAAAATGTTATTGGCGCCTTACTTCCCGGTGCCATCGGGATATTACAACTCTGGCAGCCTGTGAAGTCAGGCGCCAGTAAAATGTAAGTCCCCATTCCCATAGAGTTCAGTAGAACCAAACTTGTCAATGATCTGGCATTAATGAGTGCTTGATTAATAGTTGTGTTAGGGTTGTTAGGTATATTCCATTGAGTTAAACTGTTAGAACAGGTGTTAGGGAGAAGTCTCAATAATGTGCACATTTTTCTTACCTTTTGAGACCCCCATCAACTTTGCTGGATTTCTAGGATTTTAATTTTCACCTGTAAAGACTGTGAGCCTTTTTTCACACACTTTCATGTATTTTGATGTGTGTTTTACTTTTGTGTTCTTTGGATATGGAGTTTAAAAAAAATTCCGCAGGCATCATCTTTTTCTCATGTGTCACGCTGCACCTTCAGTGCAGTGGCACAGGGATGTCTTTCAGACTTCCCAAGCTTTAAATACCTTCTCTGGGACTGACTACTGTATCCCAGATCATGTAAATTAAGTTAAAAGTCTTTTTAAATTTACAGACCCAGCACACACTATCTCCGTATAGAGCGCTGGAGGGGTTGCCTAGCATCCCCTGAGTCTAAACACTCATGTAACTGTCAAATGTTACCCTTCCCCTCTTGAAATGGCTGGTGGCTGGTGGCAGTGGTTTAGAACAAACTACCATGATTTTTCCTGACCGCGAACACTGAGTCAGCCATATTTTTCAATGGCACCCAAGACCTATCTGTAAAAACAGACACTGGTCATCTTTTTTCGCTGTTTCTTTAAGCAAAGGTCCTTCTTGTGTTTAACTATGCGTGCCAAACCAGGTTTGGTCCCTTTGTTCTTTGGCCTTTGGCAGGCTTCAGTGCTGAAGCCCTCTTCTGGCGCCTGAGTGTCTGGCATAGACAGGATGTGAGGGAGGTGCCCGAAACTACCTGTGCTTAGTCTCCTAGGAGACCTGAATGTAATCTGGCATGATTGGCTGGATGGTTGCCCGGCAAGGACAGCCACCCTGCTCGGCGAGTGACAGCCAAGCTGGAATGAATGGGGGAAAACTGTTTAAAAGCAGGCCTCTGGGACGTGGAAAGCAGAGTCGACCACTGGATCAAGAGAACCGAAGACGAGCTGAAGGAAGACTGCTGCAACTCCTGGTCCACCGGTAAAGCACTGCTGCAGGTCCGAAATGCCTGAAACTCCCTCGACAGAGAAGCCCTTCAAGGACGACTTCTTCCCTTGAGTTTGGTGGGAACAACCAACTCGCAAGTCACCTGGACACCATCTCTATACTCGTCTTATTTTCTTCAGAGTGCTGTTGAAAACTGGATAGCCAGTGAGAAGGATACCAGTTTGTGGTCTTTAAGGCACTCCCACCTTAAACCGACATTTTGCCAAGCTTGTGGTCTCTTCCCTGGGCAGTGCAAGAACCTCCTGATGTCCTCCTTCTTGTCCCCACGACTGAAGCTCAGGAACAGCGAGATCTGCAGGATCTGCCAGGAACAAATGCCTCAGCTACAGCTCTACTTTATTTTAAAGGTACTGTGCAAGCGCGGTCAGGAAATCCTTTCTGCCACGGTGAAAGTTTGTGAAACTTTCCCAACTTTGAAGGCTTGTCCTTTCCTAATCTGACATATAACTTTTTTTCTGACCAACTAGTTCTAAAAACCGTGGCAAATACTTTACCGTTTACTACCCAGACCATGCTATCCTATCCAACAATCTGCACCATTGACTTTGGCCCAGGCCTATTGTATTGAATTGCTGGTTGTAGTGAACTGAAACTATTTGCCCTACTTCTGAATGTATTGCTGCTTACCCCTTTTTAAAGTAACTAAAGTGCTATTTTGCTCCCACTTCAAGGGTGCTGAACATGTTCAGAAACTGATTGGTCGTGTATTGTAGTGTATTCAATTGTGCTATTGAGCTGCTCTTGCTAGTAGAATGTTTTCCAACTGACTGTGTAAATAAATGTATATTCTTTTGCCAAGAAACCTTGAGTAAGTGTCTGTTTGAACCACTGTGATTGCTAGTCCTTTGTGTAACCCCTTGTACTGCTCACTTTACTTTTGAGATAAGTCTGGCTGCTCAGCCACTGCTACCACATTACTGTGTAGTACAGGCTTGTACCAAAGGTGACATTGTACTTAAAATTGTGTGTAGTGTTCCCAAAGGGTACTGCATGTGATTCTGCCTAACAACAGGAGCAGTTATGTTTATTTTTCTTTGAGTAGATAGATGGTCAAGGATTTTTCCTTAGTAGCAGTATTGGATGCAGACAGGTTTGGGTGGAGTTTTGATAATGCAGATAGTTAGAGAGGTTGGCCTGAATCTAGAACCAAGTCTGTGATTCTGGATAGTAAGGGAGCATGGAATGTGAGGAGTCGGTTTGGTAGCATACCGATACATGGATTGGATAGGTGTGAGGTTGTTGGAATTATTAGCTGAAGGAGAAGTGGTAGAGTATGGTGTAGAGAACTGCGGTGAACAGGCCAGTAAGCAGCAAGTTGGTGCTATAGCGCTATGGTGAGGTAGTGAATTAGACATGACTATAGCAATATCACTTTTTGTAGGCAGGATGTCATGGTCATGAAAAGGCTGCATATTGGTGCAGATAATGATTCTACCTGGTAAGGATGAAGCCAAAGAGAGCAAGGTGGTTAATGTGACCAATGTCACTGAAGTTAGAGAAGGTCGGTAGTGTAAGAGGGTGGCATAATCCCTCGGCATGACTAGCTAGTTCAAGTAATTAGTTTGATAGATGTTTGTCAACAGTATGTGGTGACTATCGTTAATATAGTACAGTTTATTGCATAGTTGGTCAACAGATAACTAGTGTGTGTGGTATGATATGATTTGATATGGCATTTATAATCCGCCTATACACAAGTGTTTCAAGGTGCGACGAGGCAAGGGAGGAGGAACAAAGGGCGGACAGACAACAATCCTACTAGGGCTGGTATCATTCACATCGCGCAAGGGCATGAGAAAGGGGAAGGGGGAGAGTGCGGGGGGAGGGGGAAGGGACAGTGCATTACATGGGAATAGAATAACATCAATAAGTAAAAGTAACGGTCAGCAGTGCAAGTGCAAAGGTAAGTGCAGACATCAGGTGTCAAGTGCTGGTAGTGGGACTGTAGGGATAAAGAATCAGTCTCCAAGTGCGGGGGTTGCCAGGCAGGCAGTGCAGGTGTGTGTGACTGGTGAGAGAGGCACCTGGAACTGAGATCAGAGGGTGCCCCGTAACCAGTGCCGTTCTGGATTCAGCCAGGAGGTCAGCAGGAGAGAGGTGGAGAACAAGCTGAAGCAAAGAGAAAGGTTGTGGTGCTTCCAGAACCGTAGATGGTTCCCCTCAAGTTTCAAGGAGGCAGGGAGGCTGTTACAAAGGGAGGCCCCATCCAAAGGAAGAGATGTACCGCCAACGTGTTGCTTGGAGAAGCGACAGACCCTGAGGGAGTGGAAGGCAGATGAGCGAAGAGTTCGAGAAGGAAGATATTTAGGAAGAGAGAGTTGAAGGTATTGAGGCCCCAGGCCCCAGAAAGCCTTGTGGACAATGAAAAGGGTTTTGAACTTAATCCTCGCAGCCACTGGGAGCCAGTGCAGAGATTTCAGTCCTGGAGAGATACGATCCCTGGGCTTGAGGCCAAGGACAAGTCTCACAGTCTTGTTCTGGATGAGCTGCAGAGGGTGGAGAGTAAAGGCAGGCAGTTTTACAAGAGGCTGTTTCAATAGTCCAGCCTAGAGAGAACCAGAGCTCTGGAGACAGTGAGCTTCTGGGGGAAGGAGAGGAAAGGAAGAATACCTCTGAGGAGGTGCAGCTGGCAATGTGACTTCATAGAGACATCAGAGAGTGTGGAGACGAAGATGACCACGAGGATTTTAGCCTCGCAGGTGGGAGCAGGAAGAGGGCCAAGAGATGCCGGCCAATGAGCGACAGGAAAGTTGGGAGCGGGTGTGCCGATGAGGAGAATCTCAGTCTTACTGGTATTAAGGCAGAGGTTGTTGGCGGCACACCACTACTGGATAGCAGACAGACAGTCAGTGATGACAGACGGAGAAGAGGTGGCTGAGGGTTGCCTCAAAATGAGTGTCATCCGCATAGCATTGAAAGTTGGGGCAGAGAGCGGCAATGCGGTTGGCAAGAAGTGCCAGGTATTGGTTGAATATCCAGGAAGAGAGGTTAGACCTCTGGGTGACATCACAGGTAGAAAAAAAGATAGCGGAGAGGAAGGGCCCCCGTTGGACCTCAGAGGGTTGGTCAGCCAGGGCCTGACCAGTGATACCCTGGTTATCACAGAGATATTTGAGCAGGAAGGCATGTTTAACCGTGTCAAAGGCAGAAGAGAGATCAAGCAAGATGAGGACACAGGAGGTGTTGGAATCAAGGTTTAAGAGCAGGTCTTCACGGTTGTTCATGAGAGCAGTTTCCATGCTTCTGGCAGCTCTGAAACCAGACTGATGGTCATGAAGACAACCAACAGATTCAGTGTGGAGATTAAGCTGGGAGATGGCCAGCTTTTCTAGGAGTTTGCCCAGGAAGGGAGTGATGGAGATTGGGCGATTGTTAGCCGGACAGGAGGGGTCGGCAGAGGGTTTCACAAGGGAGTGCTTCAGTGGGGATGGAAAACTCCAGTGGCAAAGGAGTGGTTATAGAAGTCGGCCAGGGCAGGTGCCAGGGAGTCGATGTGGTCCTTGATGGTTTTGGAGGAACAGGGGTGAACCTGTTTTGACGAGACTTTCATAGATCGGACTTGTCTAGAAACCTTGTCTGCAGAGAACAGGGGAAAGGCAGAGAAGGAGGGAGGAGAGGTGGCTACAGAAGGGCCAGTGGAAGAGCAGGGAGTAGAGGGAGGGAGGGGGGAGGAGGAGAGTGAGGACAGGATGTCCTGGGGTTTAGAGATGAAGTGAGAAGCCAGTGCCGTGCAGAGGGCCTGGGAAGGGACAGGAGATGTAGAGACCGCGGCAGGATTGGCCAGTTCCTTGCAGATGTTAAAGAGTTCAGCCGAGATGTTAGATGCCGCAGAGACGTGGGCTTGGATATGAGCTCTCTTCTCGGTGAGTTAGGGTGTCTGATAAATTAGCATATGTCAAAGATATTAGACTAGGGATAGGGGGGATATTAGACTAGGGATAGGGGGGATTGTTCAACAATGGAGGTTACAAGGCAATCATGGAGACAGTACTATAATGAATTGCATACAGAGCATGTACAATATAGGCAAGGTATTACTAATGACCAGGCAGAGAATCTACAGTACTATCAGGATATTGACAAGAGTGTGCTGAGGGCGGTATTGTCATGGATATCATACGACAGGAATGCAGAAAAGGTAAATGAACGATATTTAAGCAATGCACATCTAAACATTACAGCAGGGATAGTTCAATGAGATGAAACATATAGAATGGATGGAGACAGCAGCATTGCAAATCATATGGTAAAAGGGCATACAACCACTTATAAGGACACAGGCAGTATGAAAGAGAGCAGTTTAGCAAACATGTGGATGAAAATAAGACGTTTATCAGTAAGAGTAAATCTTACAAGTGTTTGCTGTATTATCGGTACTCACAGTTAGCGGTCATGCTAGGCAGCATGGAGTTGCATAAAATATACAAAAGGTGGATCGTCAACAAATGGCAGTTAACCCTAAGCAGTGTAGGGGGCCAAATAGTGCAGTGTGACTTACATAATGAGACAGCACTGAACAGGTGGTAACATGATCAAGCGGCTAATAGGCCGTACATACACTGAGCAAGAGCGATATATTATGGCAATCAGATGGACATTTACAGATGAAGTTTTCACAATTGATGAGGAGGATAGTCATAGAGGCACTACGAAACAGGCGCTTACCAGTTACAGTTTGTACAAGAATTTTGATAATGTCAAGGCTAGTGAGTAGGGTCGCAGTCCGCAGTCCTCTTTGCTCCGACAGGCTTGGGACAGGAGCCTTATCTGTGGGCCTTTGCTGGGGGCTGGCTTATGCTTTCTGCTCATCCATATGGGATAAGAAGTTGTGCAGGCAGCCAATGGAAAGCAAGGTGTAGTTGCCGGGCAACCTGAGACAACACCAGCCCAGGATTCAAATGGTGGCCATTTTAGTACTTAACAACGGCAATGGCAGTAGTGCAAGTGCATGTTCAAAAACTAAAAATGCGAGCACAGCCCTGCTCAGCACAGCGGGCCAGATGAATGGAGTATAATAGTCATAGAGTCTGTAAGAACTATATAATTTGTAGCACCATGCTACTTTTGTATGTGGATAGCTGTGAGGGCTTACCTGACATGTTAATTACCATTATATTGGTTCCTATCAATAACATATTTTAATGTATGCTTAATGCATATGTAAAGGGATGTTATTGTTTGACTAATGATTATTGTCAAATGTGTTGGTCCACTTTATGAGTATTATTGAGTATTTTAGGAATTGTGATGTTGCACAAGAGCAGTACAGTTTTTATGGTGTGCAAATATGGTTATTTATTTTTTTAAGTCTCAAGTCTTATGATAGTTTGTGACTTGTGTGTTTTAACACAACTTCAATTTTGATTCAATGTATTCATATGTTGTGCTGAATATGTTTTATTTCGTTTGGTAACAGATTGGGAATTGCTTTGTTGAAATGTTGTGATTTACAATTGGGCCCCATTTTTGTATCAGGTGACTTTGTACGTTCTGCTGTATTATTTCCTTTTGTATCACACTGATCTTAGAGTATACTTCCATTATGATGCTGCACATGTTTGTTGTGTGGCAATGGATGGTGCTCACCACTTTTTATGTCTTCAGCACATGCTATTTGCTCTGTAAACTGAATGATTTGTGGGAGCAAATGCTATATGTGTGCATGCTTTATTCTCCTTGCTTGATTGCTGTAATGGTGTGCTGCTGTGTGACTGTGGATCTGCTGTTGAGGATAATTTTTCTTGTTCAGTGGCGTATTCTGCATTTTGTTGTGTCACTTTTGACAGTAGTGCACATGAGCCAATAGGAGATGTGCCTGAGTGCCTGAGTGGGATTTGTGTTTGCAGTTTGCCAACATTTCTATGTCTTTCACAGCATTTCTATGGGCAGTTGTGCTCCACCACATCACTTAATCCATTCAGCATATTACATAACTATGTTGGCGAAAGTGTATGCCACTGTGCATATTGATATTTGTTGTCTTTGCACTCTAGACATACTACACATTTTCAGAAATGTAGTTTTAAGCTTAAGGTCTTGGTGCGAGTGTGGAAATCAAAAAAAGACTATTTGTGGAAAGCTTATGGCAAGAAAACGTTTATTTTGGCAATCAGTTTGGGCATGACAAAGGTGGGGCGAATGATCACATTAGGCCATGTCGTTTTTTTATGCCAAAATAGGTTAACTCTCATAGATGAGAACACAAGTTAGAGAAAAACGCATTTATTTTTCATTTTCCTGTGTAAAGTTTGATGTAAGTTTATTTATTCTGTTCACAATTATTTGTTAAACAGATATGATGGTGTATGTTGGCCAGAAAAAACGCTTTGAAATTCAGCGAAACATGTTCTTAAGGGAACATTATTTTGCAGTGCAAGAATACAATATTGGTTGTGACATACAAAGCAATCATAACAGCACCAATTCAATCATGAAACAACCTTAACTTGGTCACTACTATGCACTGCTCAATATATAATTTAATTGAAAGATATTAGGGCGCATATGTGTCCCTAATAAAACATTTCTATAATATATACTATAAAAATGTTAATGTTTACATATAGACAAGGAATATCAGGACCTGACACCCAGAATTCACCCGCCACCTGATAGCATGCATAAACTACAAAGCACATAGGAACAAAGGCTACAGCACGCAATACACACCAAACCAACATCTACAGCCATGATGAATCAAGCAGTACTAGGAGCCATTGTGCATGGACACCGCAGGGGGAGGATGCCCGGGCATGGATTTTCTCAACACGCACCACACTTTTTGGGATGCCCGGTCATCAGGCCTTTGGCAGGTACAGGTTCCCCCCGATATAACCCTAGACCTTCTCACAGAGTGGGAAGAAGACCTAACATCACCCACCATCTGCTCCCAGGCCCTTACCCCATTAGAAAAGTGATCACTGCACTGCATTTACTTGCCACTGGGTCCTTCCAGTGGAACACTGCAGTAGTTGGTGGGATATCACATGCTACCCAGTCATGCTGTCTACACCAGGTGCTGTCCTGTATAACATCACGTGCATGTGTTCGCAGGTACAGATATATGCCTCGAACACCGGTGCAAAGGCAGACAGTCATGCAGTGTTCTATGCCCTGGCATGCTTCCCATGCGTACTAGATGCCATAGACTGCACCCATGTAGCGCTAGGGCCACTCAGATTGACAAAGCACATAAACATTTACAGAAAGCACTGGTACTCCATTAATGTGCAGGACGTGTGTGATGCCAATGGAATCATCATGGAGGTCTATGCTAATTTCCCAGGCAGCAAGCATGACAGCTACATCTTCCATATTTCACCACTTCACCAGGCTGAGGTACCTGGAAAATATGGCAAATCGTGGCTCATTGGTGAGTATGAATGCCATGCATGCACGTCACACACTGAACAATAGACACTGCCAAAAAATGACAACACCCATGTTGACATTTACAGGGCAGAGTGCCTACCCACTGACCACATTCTTGATGATACTCATCAGGAACCCCACAACACCAGCTCACGTGACATACAATACTGCGAACGTAGGCACTAGGGGCATAGTGGAGTGCACATTTGGAGTGTTAAAGTCATGGTTCCAATCCCTTGACCACTCTGGTGGGTGTTGTTGTATGCACCACCAGTAGTCTGTCACAAAATGGTGGCTGCATATGTCCTGAACAATGTTTCCATATGTCACGGTGTACTAGTGGACATGCAGGTAGGACACCACCCAAAGGAAGCACCCTTGGCCATGCTGGCCAAAGGACAGGTGGAGAGGTTGCAGGCACACAGCCGGTGCAATCGTACTTCACCTAAATGTCAGCCCCTGTTCAGTACACACAGTGAAGCCACCTCCCAGGTGCCATTCAATGATAAATTGGGGCCTTTCCTCTGTGCACACAACAACACTCTGAGATTGTGCCACTGTGAGTGCACATTTGTGTGTGTTAATTAGACAAGATGGCAAATCAGAAGCCCCTGAAAATACTTGTAAGTGGCATTATACCACTACCACCCTGTGAAGTATGTAGTGAAATCAATCTTGAATATCAACAACTGTAGAAATGCAAAATATTCTGTCACGAGAACAAAATATGACGCTATAGAAACATGCATGAAATAGGAAACAATCAAATGTTAGTACCTAGCCATTCATGGGCACCAAATTCAACAATTCCACCAATTCCAAGAAGCAAACCAAAATCTGATGAAAGACCAATGGGACCACGTGCACTACAGACAAACACATATCCATGTTGCTGCAACTGACAATACAGGGGTGAAAGATTAAACATGTAACATACATATTGGGAATAGGCATACATTGCCCACATATCAACATATCAGAATAAGAGCCAATTTGCAATAGAGCAATGAGACCACAAGTAGGAAGATATACTACAAATGTGATGCTAACAAAGTCATCCAAGGACATTCCTGGACTCCCAATGCACAACAATAAACCGGTTCAGTGGCCAAACCATTCCCTAACAACCACTATGCTCACAATACACAGTCACATCAAAGCAGTGATGTTGAAACAGGAAAATAAAGTGCACTTCAAGATAAATACACACCATACCTCATTCCATGTGAGCCTGCATCATCGGGAATGTACAGTCTATTAACCTCGCCCTCCGTCGGCCTGGAAACCACCAAACCCTCATGCTGTTTCCTGTGAATGCATAGAGCTGCTACTGCCATCACAATTCCTGCATCCATCATTCCATGCCAAAATCATCTTTAGAGAAAAACAAATCAATGTGAGTGCCGGCACCAAATCCATGCACCCAAACATACACCATCATGTGCCCCCCTGAGTGACATGCCACATAGGCATACACAAACTCACCAGCCACCCATTACCATGTGTCCTGGCACACATGCAGCTACCTCTGCCCACCTCACACCAATGCAACATGAATGACCCACACAGTTAGCCACCCACAACCTCTACATTGGGTGCCCCCCCTGATTTACAAGCAGTGAATGACCATGTTACACTTACCCATCATCATGCTGATGGTATCTTTCCAACAGATGAATTCGTTTTTTCTTGTTGTGAAAATTGTGATAAATTGTACATTGATTTGAACACTTGATTTCTTTTATGAAATGTTGCTAATAATCACTTTTTGAAACTGAAAATTATAGTGTTGTTATTGAATGATTTCATTTAAATGAATTGAAAGTATTACTGCTCACATTGAAACATAGGGCATACCGGTAAACCAAAACTAATCAGGATTTGGGATATTTACATCCCCTAGGAGTGCACATAGGGACTACCCGTCAGCACATGACAGGCTTTGTTCTTTGGTTTTCGTTTTTGTCTCTAGTGGTCTTGAGACAAACTTCGTCCCTCTGCACCTGAAATTAATGTAGACATTTGACAAAGGTACTTAAGAACACATTCAGAACATGAGAGCCCCAGTTACAATACTCCTTGACAAGTTTTTGCCCCTCTACCCTCCCTTCTATGTTCAACACAAGCATCTGGCGACAGTCAGCATGAGACCGAGATGACCCCCAAAAAGAGAACATTGAGAGGATGGAAACCCAGGAGCATTTCTGTAATATTGTCAATCCCCTGATATGCCAACCCCCTATCAACAAGGCAATGTGGCAATGCAGTAAACACTTTCAGTGTAGACGATGATGCTAAGTGCAAGAATAAGTGAAACAAAAATCTAACCAATAGCACACAATGGAAGGCATTTCACTGAGGCAACTTGCATGAAACACACAAGTAGACATGATAAAGCAATGACAAACAGAGGCCAAGGACAAACACACACACACAAAAGGGAGCATGCAAATGGAAAGAGCAAAGGAAGTCAGACTTCAGAGGTAATGGACTGAATTGGGTGAAATGTGCATTGAACTGAAGTTAGCATTGAAATGCACCCAGCATTTGTCAACATGCCTCATAATAAGTGACTGGGCACCCTGCATGGTACATGGTCTCCATGGCAACCCAAACAGAATGGGCAATAATGTGTGCCTGGTGTCTGCGGACTAAATTGCATCACAACAATGTGCAGCAATGTTGGTATGTGTGTGGATTGGTCTTGGGACAGAAACACCAGAAGGGGAAGAATCACCAAAATTGGACTGCGTGTGTGGGCAGGATTCTAAATTATAATTACTTTACATGGGAAGACATGTGGCAGCCAAGATACATATGTAAAGTGCAAGGAAACACTCACCACCACCACTTTATAGATGTGTAACAGCACACAATCAGCTGGGGGTGCCACCCTCATTGCAACTCACCAACTAAGTCCCTACAGCGATACCCAACCCCAACTAGGATCCTGCAACCAGTGCCACCATGATTATCTGGAAAAAACAGCATCCATACATACACCATCGTAACAACAACATGTGTCACATGCACCCACAAAGCTGGACCCATTCCCCACAAACAAGTAAAATAACAGCGACACCATGTAGTGCCAGACTCCATGCCACAAAACAATGTACAAGTCAAACCCTGAGTGCACTTCATATGTAATCCACCTGAGTTGCATCCACTCCATCCCACCTGCAACTATATTTGCAAATCACAAAAACATGCATTGCAACAACTTCAAGATACTGGCCCTCCATGACAGCACATGTAGGGAACACAAAATTAGGCATGCGCCACCCAGTGTAAAAGGATTACGGAGTTCAAGAGGGAGACAGGACACAGATTGATGATTGACGAGCAGTGGGGTGGATAGGGAGAGAGTGAATGAGAGGGACAAGAAAAAACATCACAAGGAGGAGACTGTCTGGAGCGGAGATTGGGACGGACCTGACTGACATCACAGTGTGTTAGGGCATAGACAATCTGTCTTAAGGATGGAGACATGAACACCTCTTCTAGTAGAATCCTGGTTGGAGATCACGGAAGGAACATAGATGGACAAGAACCACATCTAGTGGTACATGAAGGACAAAAGTGGATGACGGTGAAGGGCAGATTGGCAAAGAAGGGGCACATTTAAAAGGTCAATCATGCATGATACACCCCTGCAAAGAAGGCAGTCGAGCCATATAAACAGACCTGGTACTACAACACTGCAAATTGACCTACGGACAACATGCAGCTGTTCGCTCACCCACCAGCAGCCCACACACCGTAAATAAAACTGTCCCAGGAAGTGTGCATGGATTCCAGGGTGCACTTGCAACTCACACGAGGAGAACAGATGAAGACAAGCTGTGGGGAGTGGATGATCATACACATGTGTGGGTCCACAAAGTGGGCACGCACTGTTCACTCACTGACAGTGGCAGATGACATGAAGAATGAATTCAAAGCAAAGGACATGTAACACACCCTGGTGCCAATAACCTACAAAATCAAAAGTGTACTCATTGTGTAACACAGAACCAGTCAGTAACAGGAACAAATGTGCATATTTGTCTAACCTGACATTCACAAGTGGGACAAACATGTCCTGTGGAGTCAATGCACACAACAAGCCGGAATAATCATCATGAAGCGCTGCAGCGGAGGATGATGATACATGAGAATCAATGTGTGCGGCACATATTGAACAGTGGCATGTCTGGGCAGTTCATAGAAGTGTAGAAGGGAGTGGATTGTGAAGTGGCACAGGTCAAAGAGAAGTGTGCACAGGGAGTACCCCTGCAGGACACAATAGTAAACATCTGCACAGTTGGAGTGGAAGGGTGGCAGTAAGGACACATCATCGCATTTGGTCATGCAGATGCACAGTTAATGCATGCCATCAATTAGTCTGTACTTCCAGATTTAATGAAACATTGCCAATGGGGAAAGTGCATATAATGCCATCCATTCACTTCTAATTATGGCTTCAATGAAAGTGCATCCACAAAAAACAATGCACGCGCATAGAAGTGTAACATGCAGGTGTACAGACACACATCTGCACAGACATTCCCCAAGACACAAGGTTAAGCCACCACTATGTCAAGATGTGCACTGCATGCAAATTCAATGGCGACCAATAACACCAAAACGACATGCGAGATATAGCCCAAGTTTACCTGCTGACTGAGATGGCATGATGTGATCCCCTCATCACCTCCACCACGAACTGTGCCTCCAAATGCATGAGAGGAGGGACAGTGTCCAGCAGAGGTCATGGGGACTAGGGATGCAAAAGTGTGCATGGTAGGCCTCCCATGGAGTGTGTTATTCTGTAGCACTGCAAAAACTTGGGACAATGCATTACAACAGCCACATTTCAAAATAATGCATCATGCACAAATACGTTAAGAATGACTTAACCCAATCTTACCTACATATGCACTCCTGTTTCCATGATGCAACCATAGCAGTTGACGTCACTGTGCATGGTTGCGTGTCCGCAACTGCATCCACCATGCCCCTGTCAGTGCATCTGCACATGTCAAGGGGCACACAAAAAGAAAAAAATAATAGATCCACCTTGGAAAGTGGAAAAAAAGAGATAAGCCCACATCCGTGCCAGGGGAATGTAACAAAACCAGCACAAAGTTTCCATGCAGAATCAAGGGGAAACAAACAAATTTAAATAAACTCTGACCATGGACCAAAAGAAAAAAGAAAAATGGACATCATGAACAGGGGTTGGGGGATCCACCCTGGAGAGGGAAAGGTTAGGGAAGGTTAGGGTGCAATGTCAATAGGTGGACCAAAAATTAGACACAAATAAAATAAAAAATCTCCATTGGGTCATGGTCCTCACAGCAACGGTGGACAAGGAGGCTGGTATGTGCTGGTGCCCCCATCCTGCGGTTGAAATGCATACGGATGTGTTGTTGGAGCCACACCACGCAATGCCAAGGACTGGTGACACAGTTGAATGCACCAGCACAGTGAGGTTGGTGAAGTCTCCATGCATGTCCTCATGCATGGCTGCAGAGTGTGTATGCACGATCACTCATGATGCATTGAGTTACTTGGAGAGTGTCTGCCTGAAGGCATCGATCTCCTCATGGATCAGTGTCGTAGTGGCTGAGAGCTCTTCGTGGATGGCAGTCCTCATGGCGGACATTTCACGCCTTAGGGTTTCACTGTGTTCAATGTGTGCCTGAAGATCAGCCCGTCGGCCCTTAATGGTCACCTCCATGTACAGTCTCTGGGAGCAGCATGAAGACAGCATGACCTGTAGCTGTTGCTCTACCTTTGCCACTGGAGGTGTCATGGACTTGCTCCTGCTGCTCCCACTCTGTCTCCCTAGCCTGCACACATCTCCACTGTGTGTGGGGCACAAGGCAGCCCTATGCAAGGTTCCATACCCGTTGCTGTAGTACCCCTGTCATTGCCTGCAGGTCTGCAACCCTTCCTTGGACATCAGCCCCAGGACCTTAAACCAAATCATGGGAGGGTGGCCTTGTAGCTGTAACCACCACAGGCAGGAGGAAAACCACTGATTGGCCTTGAGAAGCCAGCTGCACCTCTGTAAACTCACGGGCCCCACCTAATCCGTCCATTGGGCCACTCACCTTTACCCTCTTTTATGTATGCACATCCGCTTCAGCATCAAAGCCAGCTGAGTCAGAAGAGTCCAAATAGTCTGCAGCATTAATCAAGATGGTCTGGAGCACCAGTGGGTTCTCATGGCCAACCACACCATGTCCCCCACTGGTAGTCTGACACACCATCAACTCCTCCTCCTCCTCCTCCTCCTCTGCATCTGGTGCATCCTCAGCTGCACCTGGACAGAGAAAGCTATATTGATACATGTTCAAAGAGACAATATTACGCATTTGCTTCAAGGAGTACTTTAACAAGAAATAGCAGGACACGCACCCATCAGACATTGTGCATTCACACACTTGGTCCATTAAGAAACAGATGCATGGCATTTTCTGAAACGTGATCCCCCGCCCACCCATCATGTCCATGCGTGCAGTGGGCTCATTGACATTCAACAGTGGTGTAAACGCCAAATGAGGGGCCATTCAACTGTCAAGTCACCTTACATACCAGGGGAAAAGTAATGCACATGTGACATTTGAATGTTCTTTGACATTGCATGGGAACAGCCAGGCTTCCATATCCTCAGACAACACTATGGTCAACACATGGATGACTAATCAGGTCTGGGATATGGAACTGGAGACACTGAGGATCTGCAGGAAGGTGTGGAAAGGGAAGAAGCCCATGAGTAGGTACACCTCAAAAGTGTGCCTTCTTGTCAAGGGGCCTCATTACGAGGCTGATGCTCCCGTAATGAAGGGTGCCGGTACAGGACGGGCACCCTTCATTACAGGATGCCCTATTACGAGGTTTCCTTGCGGTACCCTTGGGACCTCAAATGGGAATGGGGATGGGTTTTTCCAATGAGGATTTACCGGGTCCTCCAAGGTTGGAATGACCCGGTAAGTCCTCATTGGAGGAACCTGGTACTGGAACCCGGTAAGGAGGCAGCCATGCTGCCTTCATACTCATAATGAGGCCCAAGGTCTGTGAAGTGCAGGGAGACAGAGGGCCTCATTACGAGGCTTTCGCTCCCGTAATGAAGGGTGCTGGTACGGGACCGGCACCCTTCATTATGGGATGCGCAATTACGAGGTTCCCTTTGTGGGACCCTGTAAGAATGCCTGGTAAAACCAGGCGTCCTTTCCGGGTCCCACGAGGGGAAGAGGGAGCTAATAACGGGCCATTTGTAATGTGCCCGTTATTAACTCCCTCCCCATTCCCATTGAGTCCTATAGGGGCTGAAATGGGAATGAGGATGGGTTCCTGTAAGGAGGAATTACCGGGTCCTCCTATGTCGGAATAACCCGGTAATTCCTCATTGCAGGAACCTGGTATTGGAGCCCGGTATGGAGGCAGCCATGGCGCTAATAGCACCATTGCTACCTCCATACTCGTAATGAGGCCCAGACAGTGGATTAGATGATGTAAACAAGGTCCACCGATCCACAAGAAGGTGAGGGGAGAGGCCCCATTGAGTGCGCCCAGAGTGTGGGAGCGTAAGAGGGTGCATGGGTCACGATGTGTAGGATCTCTCGGTCAATGAATGGGCCTCATTATGAGATTGGAGGTAAGGGAAAAACGATGCCGGTAAAGGATTATCAGCATCGCTTACCTTTCCGGGCTATTACGACCCGCCAACTTGCTATTAGCGGCACCGTAAATAACAGTGCCTTTAATAGCGGCATGGGCGCGGGCACGCAACCCTTCATACCGGAAATACTGGCATGGCGTAAACAGGACATCACAAGTCAGGCAGAAATGCAAATACCAGCATGAAGAAGGCGCTAAAAGTGGATACCGCATGCCGGCAATACCGGCATCGCAAACCACCCGTAAACTGCCATGTCCAGTGTTCTCAACTGCCACAGGTGCACACAATCAGCACAGGTGGAGGTAATGTAGACTGATCCAGCACAAAAGGAGCACACCACACTCCTTCCCACACCAATTCCCACACCAAAATGATTCCAATACTAGTAGCAATACTGGGGCTGGAGGACATGCTTGCATTGCTACACCAGCAACAACAACAACAACAGGCAGCACAGAGGAGACGCAGGAGGAGAAGGAGGGTGAGACAGGAACAGCATGCCCCACCAGTGCAGGCAGTTGTACCACACAAGCAGCCCCCAATCCCTCGAATCAGAGCCAGTCCATTCAACCTAACTTCTGAGCAGATCCACACCCTGTACCGTCTGGACCGGGACACCATCACCACCATTGTGGACATGATACACAACGACATTGCCAGCCTCATAGACATCCGTACCACCATCCCCCATATACTGAAGGTGGTGTCTGTGCTCTGCTTCCTGGCCAGCACACGGTAGGGCAGATGCACGGCATATCACAACCATTATTCTCATGCACGCAGAACCAAGTGCTCGATGCCCTCCTGAAGCACACAAGTGACCACATATCCCTACCACGGACTGCCCAGGAGATCTCCAACACCAAAGTTGGCTTCCATTCACTGGCAGGCATCCCAAGTTGCATCGGTGCCCTCGACTGCACCCATGTGGAATTGGTGGTCCAACATGCCCTGGAGTTAGTGTACCACAACCGTAAGCTATACCACTCCATCAACGTGCAAATGGTATGTGACTCAAACAAGATCATCACACATTGTTGTGCCCGATTTCCCGGATCAACCCATGATTCAATGGTCCTGCAGAACTCTACGATACCATGCTACATGTGCGACATGCCGGACAACGTTCCTGGCTACTCAGTGAGTTGCATGGCAAGCACATGACAGTGTGATGGGGGGAGATGTATACCTCAACTGGGTGAGATTGGGGGGGTGCATACTTCACCTGGGTGAGATTGGGGGGGGGGGGAGATGCATACTTCACCTGGGTGAGATTGGGTGGGAGAGATGCATACTTCACCTGGGTGAGATTGGGGGGGGGGAGAGATGCATACTTCACCTGGGTGAGATTGGGGGCGAGATGCATACTTCACCTGGGTGAGATTGGGGGGGATGCATACTTTACCTGGGTGAGATTGGGGGGAGTGATGTGTACTTCGCCTGGGTGAGATTGGGGTGTGGGGAGAGATGCATACTTCACCTGGGTGAGATTGGGCAGAGAGATGCATACGTCACTTGGGTGAGATTTGGGGGGGAGATGCATACTTCACCTGGGTGAGATGATGGGGAGAGATGCATACTTCACCTGGGTGGCATTAGTGGAGTGACTGGACAATGCCCATACTGTAATACACTGTGCCCCAAAGTAGCCCACACTGAACCTGACACCTGAAACCAATATGCAAGACGTAAGCTGCACAACAATGACAACAAGCCAGTACTGCAACCATACCATATCCATCCACATGTACACTGCACATCATCAGACCATACCCTATGCAACACAATGCAGCAACATGCTGTCAGTATGCCCAATGCAAATGACCGCTGAACAGCATCACAACGGACATGCGTCCATGAGTGCGTACAAAGGAATCACATGAAGCCAACATGTGGATATCTAGCGTGGAATGGCAGATCATTAAGAGTCTGGTTCCAACGGTGACATGATCAAGCATACGATTAACTAAACATCACCTAGATCATGGCAACAACTGCCGTAGGCAAGCACAGTGCATGAACACTTGCAAGGAATAGGACACCCCTGCATCAACTGGACGATGCTACACATACCTGTGGATCATGTCACTTCACACATTGCAGTTACTTTGATTACCTCCATTCATGCAAGGATATGTGGATGTGATCAAGAAATCAATGCAGGCTTGTGTGTGATAGGTACAGGTTCCATTTGATGAAATCACTTACAAATAACCATTTTTGCACCCATGCAGGTGATGCTGGATATCCCTTGAAGAGGTGGCTCCTTACCCCTGTCCGGAACCCGCAGAACAGGCACGACTACAATTGTGCACATACCCCTACCCGTGTGGTGATTGAGTAGACTTTTGGCCTTTTGAAGGCACGGTTTCTCTGCTTCAGCAGGTCGGGTGGGGCACTCCTGTACAGACATGATAAGGTGGCCAAGATCATCATGGCATGTGTCATGCTGCACAATATGTGCATCAGACGGAACGTGCCTCTGCCCCCTGACATTGAACTGCAACCGCCTGATGAGACTGAGGAGGAGGGAGACAATGGGGCTGCACGTCAGGCAGGTGGCGATGCACAGGAGACGTGCTCTGCGCCAGCATCTGATAGACCAATATTTCTAATACACATGGATGCAGAGAGTGCAATGGATGTGGGACTTGGTGTTGGGGGGGAAATGGACACTGTGCGCTGGTCACCAATAAAGCACACATACACAATAACCAATGTCCAGTCATGTGATTGTTCTTGACACAACGGGTGTATTAACCCTTAAGTGAATAGGAAGTGCATGAACCCTCCACCCCAAATACCCTCTCTCCCCTCCCTCCACAACTCCCCCAAACACTCTCTCCCTCTCCCCCCACAACTCCCCCAAACACCCTCTCCCCCCTCCACCCAAAACTCCCCCAAACACCCTCTCCCCCCTATCCCCACAACTCCCCCAAACACTCTCTCCCCCTCCCCCCACAACTTCCCCAAACACCCTCTCCCCCCTCCACCCAAAACTCCCCCAAACACCCTCTCCCCCCACAACTCCCCCAAACATGGTGTGCACTTCAGTGCAGCATTAGTCTGCAAGAGTCACCAATAACAGGCTGTCCCTACTTCCCACGTCCTCTACCAGCATTGGGTGGTTGCTAGTCTGGCCACCACAAGGAACGCGCGGACCTGCGCAGGGGGCTGGTCTGCCTGGAGCTGGCAGAGGAGGAGGTGCTTGGTTGCTCCTGTCCCTGTGCGGGACGCTGGCTCTCCATTGCATCCTCGATGCGGCTGAGGACCTGCGTCACAGCTGCCAACTCATCGTAAATGCATGTTGTACTGGCTTCTATTGTGAGTTTTATGCCCTTAGCGTATTCACAACACTCCTCCCTCGCTGGGGCACCCTCGCTCACGTGCTGGCCAAACAGCGCAGTGAGCTCCTCCTGGTGCTGTTGGATGAGGCTTATTTCCTGGTCTCTGTCCCTCCCTTTGGTTGATCTTGGCACAGCTTGTGGCATGTGTCCGCCATCAGGTGAGCTCTCCCTGGGGCTCCATCTCCCTGCCAATGACTCACGACGAGACAGCTCATGGCTGCTGTCATTGGATATGGGGCGTGGGCTGTGGTGGGGTGACAGCTGCGGGCTGGGTGTGCCCTGTCGTACAGGTGTTTTGCATGGTCCCTCTACATCCGACAGGTGTGCCATGGCAGCTGCTTCTCCAAACGAACTCTTGGCAGCAGACAGTGAGCCTTCTGCCACTGGCTCCTGTGTGGTGGGAGCAGCTGGTGTGGGTGCTATTACATTGTCGGTCCCCCTTTCATGCCTTGGTGATGTATCAACCTGAGTGGCTTTAGCCCTTTGCGGCAGTCCAGGTTTGCCAGTGCCCTTTGATGTGCTAGGCCTGTTGCCTCCTTCCATGCCCCTGGCCTTCTTCATCCTTGTTGGGGCCTGCGCCGCAGAGTCCTGGTCCTCACTGCCAGATTGTGAGCCTGTGGGGGACCAAGAGAGGGACAGCATCAGTGATGGTTCAACGTGCATCATGCATATGTTGGTATTGGTGCAGTTCTGTGCATTTGGACTTTGAATTGTGACATACAGGTTGCTTGCCATATAGGTGGGTCATACAGGCATACGTCTGGGTGACACATGTATGAGGTGCTGCATGCATGGAGATGTGATGGGGTTGTACACAGCCTATGGGCAGGGTTGTGTACATGTGTGTGTGATTCCCCATGCATTGGCTAATTTCGGTGTCACATTTGGGGGACAATGTCATGCTTTGCATTGCAGTGTTTTGTGTGGACATTCACCTCAATCTCACCTCAATCTGCTGATGACAGCACACCACGCTCCATTTCCCCCACTCCCTCGATTGTCTCTATGCCAATTGTGCTGGCACATGTCTCCTCCCAGGGTGTCATCTTGATCGGGGAGCCTCCTCCGCCACCTGTTCCCATGCCCTGGCTCCTATTGGCTGCAAGTATGCTCCGGACACGGAGGCGCAGGTCATCCCAGCGCTTGCGCACGTCCTTTACAGTGCGGGGGGTGGAGCCCACCGAACTGACTTTGCGTGCCACCTCCTCCCAGATCTCCTTCTTTCTTATCTGGGCAGCACGCCGCATGTCTTGCACAAACACGACCTCCGCATTTGCAGCTAGTGTGTCGGCGAGCATAGTTAGCTCCTCCACTGAGAAACGGACCTTGTGCTGGGGCGCAGCACCTTACTTCAGGGCCTTGGGCATTCTGATGTGGTGTTGGGTGAAGTTGGGGCTGCTGTTGTGGTGATGCAGGTCCTGGGGGCTGAGGATGGCAATGGATTGTGTTTTTAAAGATGGCCGCTCTGCTCTTTCCCGTTCCTGTGTGATGACGCTACTTCCAGTTCCGCTTATTTATGGTCACCGCTATTGTATGGCGGTAGTGCTATCAGCGCTCTCCTCGATGCTGCTAAGGGCCATTTTGGGGTCTTTAGCAGCATGGTGGTAATGTCCTTACCGGCATGGCGCAAAGCTTGTGCCCGCGAACTCGTAATGACATGCAATTAGCGGCTGATTACTACATGGACACGGTAATTGCTCCATGCTGGTAAGGACCATTAAATACCTTAAACCTCGTAATGAGGCCCAATGTGTATATGGTCTGTGGACACTCATGCAACTACACTCTGGGAACACAACAATGGGCCTCATTACGAGTACAGCGGTATGGGATTAATGGTACCGGTAAGGATGCCGGTACCGTTAACCCCCTACCACCGCATTCCGAGGTCCCTTAGCGGGTCCCACTAAGGCCGGCTGGTTTTACCAGCCGCCCTTAGCGGGAGCCGCTAAGGGACCAGGGAGCTAATAACGGGTCCGCTATTTTCGGGCCCGTTATTAGCTCCTTCCCCATTCCCATTGAGCCCTATGGGGGCTCAAATGAGAATGGGGAATGGTTTTCAGAATGATGACCTACCGGGTCCTCCAAGGTTGAAATGACCCGGTAAGTCCCCATTCCGACTACCCAGACATGGGTTTGGAGGCAGCCATGGCGCTAATAGCACCATGGCTACCTCCAAACTCGTAATGAGGCCCAATGTGCGTTGACAGACAGCTCAGATATACATTATGACAAGGAAACCCATAGGAACAGGTGACAACTGGAACATGCAACTCTGCATGACATGGCATGAAAGTTAAACTTTGTCTGCATGCACAGGTCAAGCAGAGTGAAATACAAGAATGTAGCACTGAACAGCACTTGTAGGAGTCACATCGTGCACCTGTGCCAGGGGACGACCCTGTGGGGGATGTGTCCTCTCACACAGACATGTGCCAAAAATGGCAGCCACAAGGACAACGCCCAGTATGATGGTCATTTGACATGAGTCTGTACGTCACAGGACATGCTTTATCCAGGGCTGTCATACAAATGCAGCCAGATATGCCAATACACAAATGATGTGAGTGAACCATGACTGGCAAAACACCGGAGGCAGAATGACGGACACTCACCTGATGTGTCCTCATATTTCTCCAGTCCTCCCATATCTTGCACCTCCTCATTGAGGATGAATTGGCTCTTGGCCTCTTTATGAGGTGTCATCTGATTCTTCTCTGCTTCACCCCCTCAAGTTGCCATTGCAGATGTCACATTAACACTAAGTGTGTGCTTGGTGTGACAGGTGTGATCATTCCAGCTCTTCACAATCTATTCTGCTGTGCGCATCTCCAGCCCTAAGGCAGTTATCCGGTCCATGTCACACTGCCAATGCATCATGCAGTGTGAAGATGTATGTGTGCTCCCCGCATACAGGCACATCTCACGATGGTGATTGCTCACATAGTCAATGAAGATATGGAGCTCCTCAACAGTGATGTTCTTCTTCCTGTGTGGTATCTTTTTTGAAGATTATTTGCATTTTATTATTTGAATGCTGTCTGCACATTTGACTTGAGCGAGGTATTGCAGTGTTGTTTTTAAATATGTATTCACCAGTTTTTACAGGTTTTTGTGATACCAACATTGCAGGATTTAAGTTTTTTTTAATACTGTTGTTTCTTCTCAGGTGTGTATTTTTCTTCAGATTATTTGTATACTTATCTAGTGAAGTTATATGGTAAGGTCATATAAAGAAGGATATAGGTGTAACACAGGGGATGTGAAAATACTCCAGTTGTTCATGCTACAACACCAAGTGACGAATATATGATTACTGAAGCGTGTTTTAAACGGATGGAAATGCATAAGATAATAATATGGAATTTGAAGGTTAGAAGGGGTTTAGATGAGGAAAATGAATATAATCATTACAAAGGTGTAGAGGAGTGTGTCTGAGTGTTTGTGCAAAATTACTCTTGTTCTTGTTGCTATGTTGCTACAGTGTTGCTAAGGAAGTTCACAGAAGTCTTTATACACTGTTCACCAAGCATTGTTAAACCCCCCCTGCATGAGCGAAGCAGAGTGCGTCATACTGTTTGTGTTTGGCATTTGGTGTTCAGCAGCTGCTTATCAATATCTGCTGTAAGTTTGGTGGTTGCAACAATGCTGCTGATTTACCTAAGTGGACTAGCTAAACATGCTTGGCAAGGTTGCGGGTAAGGCCCTGTACTTCCTTCGAATACTTTTGTTTGATCAAGAGGGCCGAGTACCTACACTTCTCCATTATAACTTTATCACAGCTTCCTGAACTGACAGCTGTACTGAGATTTGTGTTTAGCAGTGGTGAATAACATCACTAATTGCAAAATTCTGCTTGCTCCTTAGCTACAGAGTGTGCACTAGGCCCCATTTGGAGAGTGACTGTGGAATTAGGAGCTTTTGAGCCCTCCAATATGAACTGGAGCCCATGATATGTTTTGACTAAATAAGTGCTTGCTTCCCCTCCTACCATGCCTGGGTTGCGCAGTGGAAAATACACAAGTGGTAGGTTGGGAATCCCCAGAGCATTGCTTGGGAGTAGGGTCAATTACTCAGGAGCAGCTGAATCCTTCAATGGCAATTAACTTTACCGATGAACTACCTAAGATAGACTGCTTAGTCTCATTTACCCATCCAGATCCAGAAGACCTAACAGATTGTGAAGAGACCAATTCTATTTCAGATGTTTTGATTTTGGCACCTACTGTGTCTTCTGAACTTCCTAAGGGAGTAGGTCTATCTCTAGGTCTAAGAGCGCACATGACTCAGGGTACACCTGCATGCTCACGTGGTTTGGAGGAGATTACACTTTTTAATGTTTCCTCCAACCGATCTGTTCCTCCTGTGCTTGAGGTGGTCAAGTCTCCTACAATCTGGCATGGTTCTCCGCCTTTTTAGAGGCATGGAATTTTTTCAATCAGCCAGGGCCTTCAGTGACATATTGCTCTTCTCCAACTATAACGATTATGCCATCACACAACTGTAATGAGCATACACCTAGGTCTCATGATGAACATGCTCGTGAAGAGCCTTCAGTGTATTCTTTTTCTTTCTCGGTACTGTCCAGGATTCTGGACACCATGGACTGAGGGCACAATATGAACATGTATAAACTGAGAGAAATTTGATCGTCTTTAAAAGATCTATTGGCTGAAAATAACTTCATTAAGGGTTTTATTGTTGCATTTAGCGTCCATGGGGCAATCAGTAAAAACATATTGCTAGGGGGTGCACCACCACCTGTGGACTTGTTTCCCTCTGCAAATCAAACCTCTATTGCTGTGCCTGAGTTTTATCTTAAAACAATAAATAAACCAGGTGGCTTGGGGGAGGGAAAGGGGGCTTGTGTACTGGGTTGTTCTTTCCCTATCCATTCTCTTTTTTTACATCTGCATCCGAAACTATTTTCTCCATGCATTTAGAAGCTGTGACCATTTGCATTAGAAGTGTACCCAATTGCATTTAGAAATTGCGCCCAATAGCCTCTCTGAGAAAGTGGAATTTAGAAGCATACCCAATTGCATTTAGAAGCTGTGACCATTTGCATTAGAAGTGTACCCAATTGCATTTAGAAATTGTGCCCAATAGCCTCTCTGAGAAAGTAGAATTTAGAAGTGTACCCAACTGCATTTAGAAGCAGTGACCATTTGCATTAGAAGTGTACCCAATTCCATTTAGAAGCTGCGACCATTTGCATTAGAAGTGTACCCAATTGAATTTAGAAGGTGTGACCATTTACATTAGAAGTGTACCCAATTGCATTTAGAAGCTGTGACCATTTCCATTAGAAGTGTACCCAATTGCATTTAGAAGGTGTGACCATTTACATTAGAAGTGTACCCAATTGCATTTAGAAGCTGTGACCATTTGCATTAGAAGTGTACCCAATTGCATTTAGAAGGTGTGACCATTTGCATTAGAAGTATACCCAATTGCATTTAGAAGCTGTGACCATCTGTGTTAGAAGTGTACCCAATTGCATCTAGAAGCCGTGACCATTTGCATTAGAAGTGTACCCGATTGCATTTAGAAATAGCCCCTCTGAGAAAGTGGAATTTAGAAGCGTACCCAACTGCATTTAGAAGCTGTGACCATTTGCATTAGAAGTGTACCCAATTGTATTTAGAAGCTGTGACCATTTGCATTAGAAGTGTACCCAATTGAATTTAGAAGGTGTGACCATTTACATTAGAAGTGTACCCAATTGCATTTAGAAGCTGTGACCATTTGCATTAGAAGTGTACCCAATTGCATTTAGAAATAGCCCCTCTGAGAAAGTGGAATTTAGAAGCGTACCCAACTGCATTTAGAAGCTGTGACCATTTGCATTAGAAGTGTACCCAATTGCATTTAGAAGTTGCGCCCAATAGCCTCTCTGAGAAAGTGAAATTTAGAAGTGTACCCAATTGTATTTAGAAGCTGTGACCATTTGCATTAGAAGTGTACCCAATTGAATTTAGAAGGTGTGACCATTTACATTAGAAGTGTACCCAATTGCATTTAGAAGTTGCGCCCAATAGCCGCTCTGAGAAGTTGAATTTAGAAGTGTACCCAATTGCATTTAGAAGCTGTGACCATTTGCATTAGAAGTGTACCCAATTGCATTTAGAAGCTGTGACCATTTGCATTAGAAGTGTACCCAATTGCATTTAGAAGTTGCGCCCAATAGCCTCTCTGAGAAAGTTGAAATTAGAAGTGTACCCAATTGCATTTAGAAGCTGTGACCATTTGCAATAGAACTGTACCCAATTGCATTAGAAGTGTACCCAATTGAATTTAGAAGGTGTGACCATTTACATTAGAAGTGTACCCAACTGCATTTAGAAGCTGTGACCATTTGCATTAGAAGTATACCCAATTGCATTTAGAAATTGCGCCCAATAGCCTCTCTGAGAAAGTGGAATTTAGAAGCGTACCCAATTGCATTTAGAACCTGTGACCATTTGCATTAGAAGTGTACCCAATTGCATTTAGAAATTGTGCCCAATAGCCTCTCTGAGAAAGTAGAATTCAGAAGTGTACCCAATTGCATTTAGAAGCTGTGACCATTTGCATTAGAAGTGTACCCAATTGCATTTAGAAGCTGTGACCGTTTGCATTAGAAGTGTACCCAATTGCATTTAGAAGTTGCGCCCAATAGCCGCTCTGAGAATTGAATTTAGAAGTGTACCCAATTGCATTTAGAAGCTGTGACCATTTGCATTAGAAGTGTACCCAATTGTATTTAGAAGCTGTGACCATTTGCATTAGAAGTGTACCCAATTGCATTTAGAAGCTGCGACCATTTGCATTAGAAGTGTACCCAATTGAATTTAGAAGGTGTGACCATTTACATTAGAAGTGTACCCAATTGCATTTAGAAGCTGCAACCATTTGCATTAGAAGTGTACCCAATTGCATTTAGAAGGTGTGACCATTTACATTAGAAGTGTACGCAATTGCATTTAGAAGCTGTGACCATTTGCATTAGGAGTGTACCCAACTGCATTTAGAAGGTGTGACCATTTACATTAGAAGTGTACCCAATTGCATTTAGAAGCTGTGACCATTTGCATTAGAAGTGTACCCAATTGCATTTAGAAGGTGTGACCATTTACATTAGAAGTGTACCCAATTGCATCTAGAAGCCGTGACCATTTGCATTAGAAGTGTACCCAATTGCATTTAGAAATAGCCCCTCTGAGAAAGTGGAATTTAGAAGCGTACCCAACTGCATTTAGAAGCTGTGACCATTTGCATTAGAAGTGTACCCAATTGCATTTAGAAATGTGCCCAATAGCCTCTCTGAGAAAGTAGAATTTAGAAGTGTATCCTATTGCATTTAGAAGCTGTGACCATTTGCATTAGAAGTGTACCCAATTGCATTTAGAAGTTGCGCCCAATAGCCTCTCTGAGAAAGTGGAATTTAGAAGTGTACCCAATTGTATTTTGAAGCTGTGACCATTTGCATTAGAAGTGTACCCAATTGAATTTAGAAGGTGTGACCATTTACATTAGAAGTGTACCCAATTGCATTTAGAAGCTGTGACCATTTGCATTAGAAGTGTACCCAATTTAATTTAGAAGGTGTGACCATTTACATTAGAAGTGTACCCAATTGCATTCAGAAGCTGTGACCATCTGTGTTAGAAGTGTACCCTATTGCATTTAGAAGCTGTGACCATTTGCATTAGAAGTGTATCCAATTGCATTTAGAAATTGCGCCCAATAGCCTCTCGTCCGTATTATGCCTTGGAATGCATGGATCCTTTAAAAGAGCATACCTCATATCACACCCCACGCTTACTCTCTCCTTACACCACCACTCAACTAGAACACAGAGATACTATGACACCATTCGGTATAACTGTTCTCATATCAACATCTGCCGCTCACTCCCCATCACTCTAAGTAATCATTGCTGGTCTCGCAACCCCAGCCAGGCGTTCTCCTCAGGCCTAACGCTGCCACTCTAAGTCTGGATAATTACGGCCAGATCGAACACATACTCCTGACCGATCAGCCACCACACCTACCGCTAGGAAGCAGCTACCACATTAATTTCGCACCAGCTGCACACATACCAGAGGGGCACACGCACCTTTGGACTCTCTTTTCTCCCTCTACTGACCAGACTTCGGTTCCCAAGGGCGTTCAACCTACCAGCGCCTTCAGACCATACCAATGGTATATAAGGCGCTATATAAGTGCAAAATAACATAACATAACATAACAAAGAAACAACTGATGAAGGTCTCGGGATGTCTTCCCCTTCTGGGGTTCCCATCACGGATACCTTGGTTGCACGAGTGGTTTAAGGACGTATGGCAAGGAAGAAAGCTTGGAACATGACCAACTGTAAGCGGGCTTCCCCTAACCCTAACAGAGGTTCTCTGAAATTCCTGCGATCAATGAAAGCACAGACAGAAATGGGGGGCAGGATGACCAGGACTATGCACCAATACCAAAATTGGGGCTAGGTTAGGAGAAAGGCAAGTCTTGGTGAACGATGCCAACTAAGTCTGACGGTCCTCTTCCGCTAGTCCTACAAGATGTTAACAAAAAATCTCTTATAACATCATATTTACATCCTAAGAAGGCAGACAACATGAGGTGGAGCTGAACTTTTCTTCACTGACCACCTACTGTGTTGAGTCTGACGAGTCTGCCCTCCAGGTTAGCTCTGTGGAGAAGCATGATTATTCTCTTCAGCAGAGGGTAGCAGTGGAGCAGTGGAATTAGGTTCTGATGTCCTGGGTTCTTTAGTACTCCCAGGGTCTTCTTTACCACTCCACAATGTCCCTAAAATACTGGATGCCACAGCTCACCTGTTTCAGCCAGCTGGGGATTTACCCCACTTATCGGACTTAGTCCCTCAGAGGGCTGGGAAGCTTGCAGACAGGCTCTACTTGAATTCCTAGAGGCCCTTTTGGGGGACACTGGTTTTCGATTGCCAGAGAGAGATGAGTTTGGTGACAAAGGGTTGGAGCCTTTATCTGATGGGAGGGGTAAGCCTGTGGGAGTTCAGTTGAGTTATCTGAGCATAAGGTTGACCTTTAAGGTCAAAGATCAATATCCCCTTAACCGTCAATATATGTTGGATCTTTTTGGACAAATAGGGCCTCATTACACGGATGGCGGTAAGGGTTTACCGGTACCGCTGCTTTTTGCAGGCGTTAAAAACCAACCCGCAAAGGGACCAGGGAGCTAATTACGGTACTGCAGTTTGCGGTACCGTAATTAGCACCTTCCCCATTCCCACAGAGCCCTATGGGGCAAAAATGGGAATGGGGAAGGGCAATGGTGGAAGGGGGAATTAACGCCCTGCCAACCTTGGAAAAGGGCGGTAATTCCCTTTTCCACCAAGGCGGTGCCGGTATTTTACCGGCATGAACCATGGCGCTAATAGCGCCATGGTTCACCGCCATCCGTGTAATGAGGCCCATAGTATCCAATCACTTTTCTCTAAAGACATTGCTAGTATTTTCTTTTTGAACTTGTCGTGTTAATACTGTAAAAATAGGTTTTCACTCTAAATTTGTTTTTAATGCCGTTATGGCGGAGGCTGAACATTTAAATGCTATGTGTTATTTGCTGTCAAATGACTGGCCTCAAGAAACTCCAGGCACATCTACTCGGGGGTGACTGTGGCCCTAAAACTAACCCTCACAAGCCTTCAAAGATTAATGTAGAATTGCTTCTTCAAATTTAAGCAATGATGTTGTGCCAAAGACCATTAAAATCGTCATGTGACTTATGACTGGTCCAACATTATTAACTCTCTGCACCACTATAATCCAGCACAAAGGGTCTCTTACTAATTTGAATCAGTTAGGTTTGTAACTTGGAACACATCATCTCCCCCTTAATGATAAACTGTGGTTGTAGACAGACTTAGTTTTTGTACAGGAATCTCTTAGGTTGGATACACCTTTAGTTGACAGATTTACGGTTATGTACGAGCAAGGGTCTTAAGGGTCTCCCCTGTGGTGGTTTGATTTGTGCCTGGCTTGTTCTTTCCAGCTCAAACATTGAGAAAATGTGTACTGGTCACTCAGATGTGTTGCTATGTAAAATCACATGGTTTGATCCAACTATGCAAGCTGTGAAAGTGTTGATTGTTTTAAATGGTTTTTAATTCAGTAACAACTATCTTAACTGAATTTTTAGCAACCATCATGAGCATTTATGGTTGCCTGATTCTCCTTCAAAAAAGTGTGTTTTATAATTTTGGGCGTTTTTAACTCTGAGTGTTTAGACACTCGGGGTCCACTAGGTGCTTTTCTCAACCCTCCAGAGATCGAGGTTTTTTATTTCGTGTTTTCTGTGATGCTCTGAATCGGGTCTCCTTGAATGGTAATCTTCGACATGATGTCCAACCTAGTTATACCTGGTTGAATTGTGTGTATAAAACCACTTTGGATTTTGTGTTTGTGTCTTCATAGTTTTTCTCTTGTTTTAAATATTCAATTGTGCTATCTGATGCTGCAAGTGATCACTTGTTCCTTGGAGGGAGCTTTGGTGACATTAGTCTCACTAATGGGCCCAATCTGCTCTGGGATGCTCTACAAATTAACCACCAGAACCTTGCAGTTATATGGAAACCAAAGTATGCCTATCAGTTTAACACCAGCATTGACCATGATCTTGCAGAGTGACTTTTTGAAAATATGTGCCCACGCCTATTCTCAGCCCATTGTCAATCCACACTTTCAATGCTGTTTCCAGCCGCACAGCTTGTGGCAATCTTTCGATCATTGATATCTAAACATAGGTACAGTGTAGTCATCCGCGACAAGAAGAGGGAGCTGAGAAGGGATATTAGAAAAACCCTTAAAGGTGGCACAGATGTTTTTTGTACTATAGTATGGCTAAAGAGTGCATATAGGAATTGGGTAAAAGGCTACCCTGCATTGTTGTTACAACATCATTCAGAGAACTTGCTTACAGTTTTATCTTCTCGAAGCACAGCTAATTTCTGGAGACTCATTCAAGGTGAGGGTGTGCAACTTTCGCTTCAATTTCAATCAAACTCAGGCCAGGAATGGGAGCATTTGTTACTAACTTGGATGCTTTTGAAGGTTACAAAAAGGAATGCTTTATTGTCAAACAGGAGCTTGCACCAAGCACAGAAACCAGGGATTTGTTGAATATTGATCTAGTTGGCATTGAAACCTCAATTAAAATGGCTAAATCTTCGAATGATCCTGGTCCGGATGGTCTATTCAATTTGACACTAAAATCGAACCCTTATCTATGGGCTGAGGTTTTACTACAGCTGCACTATAATCTGGTTGGGTCTTCTAGGTGTCCTGTTACCTGGAGAGAGGCCGTTGTGGTTGTGATATACAAAAAGGGATTATTATTGCCCTATATCCCTTTGGATGCCTTGTATAAGATCTTCTCTAGCTAGTGCCCTGGAAAGATGGACAATTTCCAACAAAAACCTTGATTGTAAAGTACGGCACTGAAATGTTTGGTTTTACAGCTGCTGAAAAATCAGGTGTTTCAAACTAAATGCTCAATTAATCTTTCATTTATCGACATTTCTTAAGCTTTCAATTGCATTGTCCTAATAAGCTATAGGGATTGCTTAGGGTCTGGTGTGTAGGGTATTTTGTGGAGATTTGGGGCCTGACGGTATTTTATTATCGCCGAAAAATAACTTAGCAATAATCACTCTTTGTATTCAGATTTGGCCATGTGCAACAATAATACAGTGGACATGCATTATTTCAGCACCCAGACATGCATGTTTGGTATACGTGGTTGGTGGTATTTTGGTGAGCATAATTCCCTTGTTTTATTGGTGGCCCCAATGTCCAGAATCCCTTATCTTTGCTTAGATTTTTCGTGTAATCACTAGAGAGACCTCAGGCCTACATTTCAGGAATACCACATTTTCAGTGTTAGTGTGCCACCATGGGCAATCTCACTGACTTATTTACGACAGAGAGCTATATGTGGTAATTTCCACTACCTTATATACGGTAGGGAACTATGTCCAGAGAGTCTCTCTTCCCGTTGGCTCATGTACCTCCAACAAGCTATGCTACAATCACTCACAACTGTTCATACTGAATCTGATCATGCAAAATGACAATTGCACTGTTTAAAAATCTCCCCTCATCAGCACTGTATTGGTAAATAGAAGACACACCACCCGTCTGCTTTCAAATATTTTTTTGTATTATAAAAGTTGCATTTAAACATGATCTCATTCTTTACAGAAATAAATACAATAGCACAGTAACAGCTTTGTCTATGACACACTGCAAAGAGAGTGGCGGAGAACAGAACTCAAATTGCAACATTAGCATTTGATTAAGGCATGCACAGGAATCCTACACTGACTGCATATTCTCCTACACACTAAGCTCCCACATTTCTGTAATTACCTTATCTCTTTAGTTGTTCTCTTTCTGAATGTGGCTCCCTTGAAGATTAACCCCAGTGAAAACGGACGCTTTTCGTTCTCAAACCGGGGTTATTATCTGGAATCCTCAGCTTCTGCAGATAGGAATGCCTCAGCCAGGGGAAAGGTCCTTCTTCCAGTTCCAGCTCTGCCAAATCTTGACTGTCCTTCTCTCTCCTCCAACTCCCCCCAGCAAAACTCTGATCACTCCCTCTAGCATGATACTTGCTATGACGCTGCTCCAATCAGAATCAATCATGCCATCTCCTCCTTCTCTACACAATGGCTCATTTTTATAGTAATACTTTGTAACCGACTGATTTCCTGTTCTTTCGAGCTCTTTTGCTTCCTGTAATTATGTGGACAGGGCAGCAGAGAGGAGAAAAAAAAAAATGGATGTGCGTTTAAAAGTTCACTTTCCGTGCCTGCTGGGCCTAGAGACCCAAGCTACTCCTCACTGATGAGCCCCAACAAGGGTGAAACATGTTTGGGGATGCTTGTGGTCTCGTGCAGAAGGGATGTGACCTAGCAGTTCGGGCTGGACTTCCCCTTTGGGGGTGGGGCCAAGCCTGATTTGCATATGGTCTTTCCCCTTCTGTAATGGCTTGGCAGGCGAAGAACGATGGTCTGGAGGGTTGCCCCGAGCAATGCCAGTGGTTAAGATTCAGTCTAAACCTTCCAGCCATCATCTCTTTGTTTTTGCTTTGTCACCCCGAGTGGGACGGGTATGCCCAGACGTGGGTCCCGTGCCTGCTGGGCCTAGAGACCCAAGCTACTCCTCACTGATGAGCCCCAACAAGGGTGAAACATGTTTGGGGATGCTTGTGGTCTCGTGCAGAAGGGATGTGACCTAGCAGTTCGGGCTGGACTTCCCCTTTGGGGGTGGGGCCAAGCCTGATTTGCATATGGTCTTTCCCCTTCTGTAATGGCTTGGCAGGCGAAGAACGATGGTCTGGAGGGTTGCCCCGAGCAATGCCAGTGGTTAAGATTCAGTCTAAACCTTCCAGCCATCATCTCTTTGTTTTTGCTTTGTCACCCCGAGTGGGACGGGTATGCCCAGACGTGGGTCCCGTGCCTGCTGGGCCTAGAGACCCAAGCTACTCCTCACTGATGAGCCCCAACAAGGGTGAAACATGTTTGGGGATGCTTGTGGTCTCGTGCAGAAGGGATGTGACCTAGCAGTTCGGGCTGGACTTCCCCTTTGGGGGTGGGGCCAAGCCTGATTTGCATATGGTCTTTCCCCTTCTGTAATGGCTTGGCAGGCGAAGAACGATGGTCTGGAGGGTTGCCCCGAGCAATGCCAGTGGTTAAGATTCAGTCTAAACCTTCCAGCCATCATCTCTTTGTTTTTGCTTTGTCACCCCGAGTGGGACGGGTATGCCCAGACGTGGGTCCCGTGCCTGCTGGGCCTAGAGACCCAAGCTACTCCTCACTGATGAGCCCCAACAAGGGTGAAACATGTTTGGGGATGCTTGTGGTCTCGTGCAGAAGGGATGTGACCTAGCAGTTCGGGCTGGACTTCCCCTTTGGGGGTGGGGCCAAGCCTGATTTGCATATGGTCTTTCCCCTTCTGTAATGGCTTGGCAGGCGAAGAACGATGGTCTGGAGGGTTGCCCCGAGCAATGCCAGTGGTTAAGATTCAGTCTAAACCTTCCAGCCATCATCTCTTTGTTTTTGCTTTGTCACCCCGAGTGGGACGGGTATGCCCAGACGTGGGTCCCGTGCCTGCTGGGCCTAGAGACCCAAGCTACTCCTCACTGATGAGCCCCAACAAGGGTGAAACATGTTTGGGGATGCTTGTGGTCTCGTGCAGAAGGGATGTGACCTAGCAGTTCGGGCTGGACTTCCCCTTTGGGGGTGGGGCCAAGCCTGATTTGCATATGGTCTTTCCCCTTCTGTAATGGCTTGGCAGGCGAAGAACGATGGTCTGGAGGGTTGCCCCGAGCAATGCCAGTGGTTAAGATTCAGTCTAAACCTTCCAGCCATCATCTCTTTGTTTTTGCTTTGTCACCCCGAGTGGGACGGGTATGCCCAGACGTGGGTCCCGTGCCTGCTGGGCCTAGAGACCCAAGCTACTCCTCACTGATGAGCCCCAACAAGGGTGAAACATGTTTGGGGATGCTTGTGGTCTCGTGCAGAAGGGATGTGACCTAGCAGTTCGGGCTGGACTTCCCCTTTGGGGGTGGGGCCAAGCCTGATTTGCATATGGTCTTTCCCCTTCTGTAATGGCTTGGCAGGCGAAGAACGATGGTCTGGAGGGTTGCCCCGAGCAATGCCAGTGGTTAAGATTCAGTCTAAACCTTCCAGCCATCATCTCTTTGTTTTTGCTTTGTCACCCCGAGTGGGACGGGTATGCCCAGACGTGGGTCCCGTGCCTGCTGGGCCTAGAGACCCAAGCTACTCCTCACTGATGAGCCCCAACAAGGGTGAAACATGTTTGGGGATGCTTGTGGTCTCGTGCAGAAGGGATGTGACCTAGCAGTTCGGGCTGGACTTCCCCTTTGGGGGTGGGGCCAAGCCTGATTTGCATATGGTCTTTCCCCTTCTGTAATGGCTTGGCAGGCGAAGAACGATGGTCTGGAGGGTTGCCCCGAGCAATGCCAGTGGTTAAGATTCAGTCTAAACCTTCCAGCCATCATCTCTTTGTTTTCACTTTCAGAATAGGCCTAATTCTGCAGTGGAGACACATTTTTATTAGTGGATTATGTTTCATTAGTCAGGTTAGTTATCAGTAAGGTTAGTTATTATTTTCAAATGTGTCTCTCGCACCATAGGCATTTCAGGTGAAAAATAGTGTGCATTTTTGAATGTGCACGTGTGCTTTTAACTGTAAAAATAGATTTGCATCTTATATGTTAAAATCGTTTTTGACTGAATGGCCTGTCTTTCCTTGTTAATCTGGTAACACATATAGCAATGCACCGCACCCTTGTGGTGGTGCTGCAAAAAAAAAATTGCTACCTGTGCAGTAGTGCTGTACTCTGTGCTGTTTGCTACCTGTGCAGTAGTGCTGTACTCTGTGCTGTTTGCTACCTGTGCAGTAGTGCTGTACTCTGTGTTGTAACACGCCAAATATCCTTACAGGTGGCACCCTGAGGCTTTGGTTTTACTTCTGGAATTCCTCCATAAAGATTTAAAGGTCAAGGTTAAACTGGACAGGTGGTGTGGGTATTCCGGGTGGATAATGGTTGATTGAGGCCTTAGACAGGGTTGTGTTCTCGCACCATTCCTTTTTAATATGTATATTTTGGGAATTAGGGCTGCATTGGAGGAACCAGGAGTTAATCCCCTGAGGTTGTGTACGGTTAGTATTCAGTATCTTCTCTATGCAGATGATCTTGTTCTTCTTGATTATACCGCTGTGGGATTACAAAAGTCTCCTCTACAGTCTCAGATTATTTTTAGGGAACTGGACCTGGAAATTAGTGTTACGAAATCAAAGGTTTTCATCTTGAACCATAGAAAGATGTTATCTGGGAGATATGACTTTGGATGGTGTATAGATGGCAAGAGGTTGGAGGTGGTGACTGAGTTTAAATATCTTGGAGTGATGATTCGGTCCAGATGCTCTATGTCACCTGCCTCAGATGAACTGAGACTTTGAGCTGTTGCAGCGGCACCCCAATTGTGGCACTCAATAAAAAATGTGGTCGCCTTTCCATTATGCCGGCTCTTAAACTGTATAATCAGGAGATTGTCCTGGAATTAATATATGGGGCAGAGGTTAGGGAACCCCACTTGGACTGCGATAAAGAGCAGGCCTTCGTGTGGAGGCAATGTCTGAGTCTCCCAGGCACAATGTGGGCCTTACCTCACTTAAATCAAAAGTTGATTGGGGAAGAATATTTCTTCTGCGCTCTATACTTTTTCCATCGCCAATTGCGCTTTTATTGAACTTAACTTGATGCTTAAGGAAGATAACTGCACTGTCCTTAGGTCTTGGACGAATGCAGTATTAAGTATGCTGGCACACAAGTCTATCCCTGTGGAAGATCTGGAGCGTAATCCTGGAAAGGTCAGGAAGCTTTTATTTGAAGAAGTGTGGATTAGGAACAGAAATAGTCGATGTTCAAAACAAAATGTTTGAACATTTTGTTATGGACATTGACATGATATGATATAATATGATTGATGTGGCATTTATAACACTTTTATACACAAGTGTTACTACGCGCTACAAGACAAGGAGGGGGAAACAAGGGAGGACAAAATAACAATCTTACTAGGCCGGGTGTCTTTCAGATCGTGCAAGTGCGGGTACGAAGGAAGGCAGAGAAGTGCCAGGGGAGGGTAAGGGGGAAGTGCAGTTAATTCACAAGTGATTTCAGAGCTGGAGAGATACAATTGCTGGGCTTGAAGCCAAGGACAAGTCTTGCAGTCCTGTTCTGGATAAGTTGTAACACTATGAGATTTATATTCACTAATCTAAATTTTACTGTAATGCATGGAGACAATGAAGTGTTTTAGAAGAGCAATACTGTAATAATGCATTATGTAACAGCTTACATTTTTAGGAATGGAATTGCATGAATGTTGTTAAAATAAGTAAGTTCCTATATCCTCTAACTACCTACTGTTCTTTGCCAGACAGGATATAGTTAGCTTAATAAAAGTATCCTACCAATTTAATTCTAATTTGCAATTATTTGAAGAAGAAAAGAAAATCGTGCCCAGCACTCCCACACAGGCCTTGGCAATTAAATGTGGAGGGGATGATTACTGCTGCAGTCTCTCCCTCCATTGGCCCCTTTGAACCTTTTTCACAGAGAAAAGAGGGTGGAGAGAGAGCCCTGATGGCAAGAGATGAATGCAGAGTGAGCTTTGTTTTAATTGAAAAGGGGAACTTAAATAGCTAGTTGTGCAACACAAGTTTTAATTTAATTGGCAAACCCACAGAATCACATAGCAAATTGCTATGTTACACTGCTTATTTTATGCTTTGCATGAGATGAGTAAAGTGTGTGTTTTGAAGGCTTTCATTGACCTGTCATTCAATGAAGCTGATCATGGTATGTTTGAATGCATTTTATGTATTTTCATGTGGAATTGTTGGGAAGTTGGAATATCGCCCATGTGTTTTTTTAGAAATTTGCCACAGTACTGGGTTGTATGAAGCAGCATAAGGCAGTATCTACAAATAGGCAGCTGAACTTGCCATGTTTTTTTTCTGCTTGGGAATGCAAAACTAGATAATATAAACAATGAGAGTACCTAGCAATAGACGTTATAATTGGGATACGATTTCTGAAAGTGGTCCTATGAGACTGCCCTGCCGTATGATGGAAGACCCCAAGCCCTATGATATGCTGGGTACACCCCGGGCATATAATCGCTGCATGAATACAGAATATTCATAAAAATATGGCTAGTGAAAAAAATATCCCTTTGTTTGCTTATGTATAGTTTATTTTATTATTCATCATGATTATTAAGAGTGCAGTAATTATACATTAAAATTATCCTAGCTTTTAAAAATCTGTGATTCCACTTACTGTGATGTAATCATAGTCAGATGTCATGCAATATCGGATACGTGATGTCACTTCTGCTTCCCTTGGAAGTTTGGTCAATTGACATACGTGCACCTTTGCCTGACAGCAGTCATTACCCTTTGTGACTTCCCCAAAAAGTCAAATAAGTCCTCACAGTGGTAACATTAAGCCGGGACATTAAATCATGTAATGTCCCACATAATTACTTAATTATTTGTGTCTCTCAATCTTTTAGAAATGTCTGGCTGCGTTTGAAATGTAACCTTTTTCCCACAAATGATGTTTTGGGTGGTCGTGGAAAGTTACCTTTGAGCGAGCATGCGTGCCACTGTTGTAAATTAAGTGTGAAACCTTGAAGCACCTTATTGTTGACTGTTCAGTTTTAATGGTATATCGAGAAGAGATTTTTAAGATGTATTTTATTATTCGCCCATTTTTATCTTGGATAGAGTTGTGGTTGAATTTATTAAACAATCCAAATGATAGGCTGCTAAATAATGTAATGATTTTTATAAAACTGCTTTCCTCATTTTACAAAATGTCTTGTTATAACGTCAGCGTCATGTATCTGTGTGTAAAGTTTAAAGTGTAAACAAATTCACACAATAAATAAAGGGGGTAATTCATAGAATTCAGCGCACAAGGGGCGCACGCGGCTGGCGCACAGTGTGCGCGTGCGAATCCCTGCGCCAGCCGCGTGCGCCAAAACCCATTTCCACGCACAGCGTATTCATGGATTCCAGCCACCAAAACCAGCCGTGGCGCATAGTGGCGCAGCGACCTTGCAGCAGCGCCAGTTACGCCCCCAAGAACGCCTTCCGCGCAGGGAAAAGCCATCAAAATCTCCAATCCAGCGCAAAGGGCTGCGCTAACCCTGTACCAGCACGGCAAGCGGGCTACGTGTATTCCAGGGGTTCACGTGAAGTCACTCACGCGATCGGGCCTGGGGGAGCGTGCTATGTGTATTTCAGGGGTTCGCGTGAACTTATTCACGCGATCGGGCCTGGGGGAGCGTGCTACGTGTATTTCAGGGGTTCGCGTGAACTTTTTCACGCGATCGGGCCTGGGGGAGCGTGCTACGTGTATTTCAGGGGTTCGCGTGAACTTTTTCACGCGATCGGGCCTGGGGGAGCGTGCTACGTGTATTTCAGGGGTTCGCGTGAACTTTTTCACGCGATCGGGCCTGGGGGAGCGTGCTACGTGTATTTCAGGGGTTCGCGTGAAGTTCCACACGCGAATAGCCTGGGCGCGTGTATTTCAGGGGTGCGTGAGAAATTCTACACGCGAATAGCCTGGGCGCGTGTATTTCAGGGGTGCGCGAGAAATTCTACACGCGAATAGCCTGGGCGCGTGTATTTCAGGGGTGCGGAGAAATTCTACACGTGAATAGCCTGGGCGCGTGTATTTCAGGGGTGCGCGAGAAATTCTACACGCGAATAGCCTGGGCGCGTGTATTTCAGGGGTGCGCGAGAAATTCCACACGCGATTTCAGCAGGTTACGTGTATTTCAGGGGTGCGCGAGAAATTCTACACGCGAATAGCCTGGGCGCGTGTATTTCAGGGGTGCGCGAGAAATTCTACACGCGATTTCAGCAGGGTACGTGTATTTCAGGGGTGCGCGAGAAATTCTACACGCGATTGGCCTGGGTACGTGGATTTCAGGGGTGCGCGAGAAATTCTACACGCGATTGGGCCTGTGCGAGTGGGGCAGTGTATTACGTGGGTGTGCGGGAAGTTGAAGAGGTGAATTGCCAGTGTGGGTCCTCCCAGGTCTCCCCTCTACCCCCTCCACGACCTCTGCAGGCAGCCCACACCACAGGGGACTACCCTGCACCCCTGGTCATGTCCCGCAGGCAGCCCATCCACCATGGGCATGCCCCCCAGCCAAGCCACATGTCCCCTTGCACCCCCACCCCCCAGCAGGCCCCCACTCATGTCCCCTTGCACCCCCACCCCCCAGCAGGCCCCCACTCATGTCCCCCTGCACCCCCACCCCCCAGCACTGTGGGGCACCTGCCAGCAGGCCCCCAACCATGTCCCCTTGCACCCCCACCCCCCAGCAGGCCCCCAACCATGTCCCCTTGCACCCCCACCCCCCAGCAGGCCCCCACTCATGTCCCCCTGCACCCCCACCCCCCAGCACTGTGGGGCACCTGCCAGCAGGCCCCCAACCATGTCCCCTTGCACCCCCACCCCCCAGCACTGTGGGGCACCTGCCAGCAGGCCCCCAACCATGTCCCCTTGCACCCCCACCCCCCAGCACTGTGGGGCACCTGCCAGCAGGCCCCCAACCATGTCCCCTTGCACCCCCACCCCCCAGCAGGCCCCCACTCATGTCCCCCTGCCCCCAGGTCCTGACGAAACGCAATCATGGCAGTAATGAGCATACCCAGCACAAACACCCAGCCAAGGATTGCATCCACCCACATAGTAGATGCAATTACATGATACAACCCCAATGGCAAGTATGTAAATGAACACATGTCCGTCACACACACATACACAATGGGTGCAAGTGAATGTCAAAACCCATATCATGACATGCATGAAACCAATGAGAAAATACCACACATGTAAGTAATAAATATATGTATTAAAGATGAAAATTAAGTAAAGAAAAAAAACACACAACAATGGGGATGACAAAACAATGGTCCATGTCCGAGAACGAATAGAAAAAATCAAAAAACAAAGGAATCCAAAAACTAATGTAGTCCAAAGCAAAATAATGGGGGGAAAAAATAAGGAAAAACCATTGCCTCATGGTGAACAGAAATATAAATCCAACAAATGTTTTCCAAACATCAAACTATGTACAAGAAGATCCCAGGGTCCATGAGCCCAACACCATAAATAAAACCTACTACTACTAACTAATGAAAAAAATATATACAGAAAAGTGGCCATTGTCCGAGCGGTCCAAAAAAAACTTAACAAATAAAGGAAACCTAACACTAACTAACTAAAGAACTATATACAATGGCAGCGGGCAAGTCCTGCGGCTCACTCTGTGATGTTGCCGGCCAGGGCATCATCGAACTCCATGTCGATGTCCCGGAGGCGGGACTCTGTCCTGTCCCCGAGGTCTCGCAGGGACAACCCCGTGTCCAGCTCAAACTCCCTGCGAGCTTCCTCGAGGCACTCAGCCCGCCTCAACGCCCGACGCATGGAGAACTCCGCCCTGACCATGGTGAGCCGCTCCTCTTCCGCCCGCTGCTGCTCCGCACCTATCCGCTGGACCAACTGCTCCCACACGGAAGACACTGCCATCCCAGGGTTCTCCTGCCCTCCGGCCGATGCCTGCCCCTCTGATCTTGATGGCCCCGAGCCATGATGCCTCCCACGTCGAGCCTGCTGCTGCCTCCGACGCCACTGCCTCTGCCAGCACGACGGCATCCAGGCTGATGGAATCCACCGATGCCGTTGTGCACGTGCCCTGCCAGATGATGCCGGCACATCCTCCATCTGCAGGGGGACAGTTGCTAGTGTGTCCACCCCTGCTGGACCTTCGACTCCCGACTGTGGCAGGGATGGGGTCCCCACCGAGCTGGCTGCGTTGGTCGGGGCAGGTCCACAGGGGGCCCTGGTGGCATCTGGGCCGGAAGACGGCATGGAGCACGACTGGCGCATAGCCCCCACAGAGGAGGAGAGGGTCGCCAGAAGGCCACACACATGTAGGAAACCCCCGACCATGGCGGCTCCCAAATGGTTCACGTACGCACGGTGCTCTTCGTGATGATGTGCATGCTCCTCCCGGGAAGCATGCACCTCATCACGAATGCCAGCCGTGCGCAACGCGACACCAATCAGGACCCTCTCCACACGGCCAGGGGTCCCCTCGTCCGCAGGTAGAGGAGTGTCAGATGACATGGACATCTCCCCTACCTGCGGACGGGCCTGGGATGGGGCATCCCTGCTGGTGCATGGTGGTGCAGTCACAGTGTCAGGGACAGTGACATGCACAGGCACCTCCACGGCGACCTGTGCTGCCTCCTGCCCCTGGCCCTGGACTGCACCACTTGCACCAGCGGGGATGCCCCCACCAGGCCCCATGTGTGGCTCAGTAGCGGCCTCCTCCCCCTCTGTGGAAACCACCAACCTGGATGTCTCCACGCCGTCTTCCGCCGGTGCAAGCCCCTGTGGGGGCTCACCCACCCCTTCCGCTGCAGCCGTGGCGGCATCCCCGCCGCTCTGCTCCACAGCGCCTTCTCCGCCCTCTTCTTCACTTGCCACTGTGTAGAGGGAGACATAGAACACAAGCATCAGGGTACTGTACAATGGTCCCCTAGACAGGAAGCAACAGCAGATGAGTGGCACTGTCATACATCACTTCCATCATGTCCCTCCACAACACATGGGTCAGTGCAGGCAAAACACATACAGTAACAGGCATGGCGCATGCCATGGACATTGGCATACATGACCAAGGGACTCATGATTCATACAATGTTGGTTTTAAACTCACATGCATCATGGGTCTTGCCATCACATGCACACACCTCACCGTAGTTCCATCCATCTGGCCTCGTACACCACAGACGCAGTGGATACAAGGATGACTAGGCTGCATCAGTGAATCTGAACATTGTCACAGACATGTGTCATGCATCCATGGCATTTACAAGTCACAGACACGCAGGTCAGACACACACACATGGACACCATACGTGTACATGGGACCAGCACCCATCCCTCACCCCCACCCATGTCCAGGAAAAGAGACTGCCATGCTTCCATGTGTACATTCCGCACAGAGCCCCCCATGTTGCAATAGAACACATCACTGTACTCACATGCCTGACCATGATGTCCCTGCACACACACATACGTACATGGCCTATGTCACACATACAGGCAGGTATCAGACAACCAGCACACTGCAACATGCCCTGTCTCACACAGCAATGCTTGGCCACTTACCGGCCAACTCCAGATGGGTCTGCCTCCGAAGGATCTGGGCGTGGAGCGCTGGGTCTACGCGTTCCAGGACCCTCATCTGGATGTCACTCAGGCGTGCCCGGCCCCCCTCCGCGAGGCGCCGGGCCTTATTGAGGGTCCTGGACCTCAAGTCCTCCCAGCGCTTCTTGATGTGCTTGATGTCGCGGGTTGCCACCCGCTCCGCGTTGATGGCAACCACTACATCGTCCCAGATCCTCTCCCGTCCTTCCTTGTTGGCGCGTGGTCTTCCGAAGAGGGCATCATAATGCCCCAGGACATGCTCCACCAGGACACCAACTTCCTTCTCACTGAAGCTGGTGGCCCTCTGCCTCTCTGGCTGGGGGTCGCCACTGGTCTCAGATGGTGCTTGCCCCGACATGGCGACCCCCGAGGCAGGCGTGGGTGGGCAACTGGGTCCTGGGGCTGGGCTGTGGAGCGATGGTATCCCAGTCGGGAGTCTACTGTTCCAGCAGGGGTGGACACAGCAACTGGACCCCTGCAGATGGCTGATGTGCAGGCACCAAATGGCAGGGCACGGTGGCAGCAGGCAGGCAGGCAGGCAGCAGCAGATGGCATGTGGGAGGCTGCTCGGGGCACTGGGGGGCAGTAATTCGGCCTTCTGGGCAGGAGCGTGGTCTTCCGTGTGTTTTCGCGTGGCCAGCTTGATACGGAGTGATTTGGCACGTGAAAAATCTGCACGTCAGCGTGTAATTTGAGGAAAGGCCCTTAGCGCGTAAGCGCGTCAGCACGCGTACGCGATTTCATTGGACCAAAGGCCCTTATAGCGTAAGCGCGTCTGTGACGTTTTGCGCACGGGCGTTGCCCTGGCAGGGCTTGGAGATCCTGCGTGCCTTTATGTTCTGTACGTGCTTTTCGTGCGGTGCGTGTGTTTTCCATCCGTTGGGGTTCACACGCTATTACTTCACAGCGGGTGTTGGCTACGCGTTCTACTACACGCAAGGCAGACGGTGAGTGGTACCCCGCTCCCCCAGGCCCAATCGCGTGAGAAAATTCCTGCGCACCCCTGAAATACATGCGCCCAGGCTATTCGCGTGTGAAACTTCCCGCGCACCCCTGAAATACACGTACCCTGCTGAAATCGCGTGTAAGACTTCCCGCGCACCCCTGAAATACACACCTCCCCCAGGCCCGATCGCCTGAAAAAGTTCACGCGAACCCCTGTAATACACGTAGCCCGCTCCCCCAGGCCCGATCGCGTGAAAAAGTTCACGCGAACCCCTGTAATACACGTAGCCCGCTCCCCCAGGCCCGATCGCGTGAAAAAGTTCACGCGAACCCCTGTAATACACGTAGCCCGCTCCCCCAGTCCCGATCGCGTGTAAAAGTTCACGCGAACCCCTGTAATACACGTAGCCCGCTCCCCCAGGCCCGATCGCGTGAAAAAGTTCACGCGAACCCCTGTAATACACGTAGCCCGCTCCCCCAGGCCCGATCGCGTGAAAAAGTTCACGCGAACCCCTGAAATACACGTAGCCCGCTCCCCCAGGCCCGATCACGTGAAAAAGTTCACGCGAACCCCTGAAATACACGTAGCCCGCTCGCACAATTGCTGTATGTTGCCACTTTTGTAATGCGCAGGGACGCTACCGCCTGCCTTCGTGTGGCGGACGTGTATCGGCTTGTGCGTGTCTTTCGCTGTGCGTGGCTTTGCCCTATTCGGTTCCATGAATATGTGTGGTTCGGGTGCTTGTGGGCGTTCCCTCTGCTTCCCTGCAGTACATCCCCAGTTACGCCCTTGTTTTCGCAAGTTGTTCCCCATTCCGCGCGTTACGCCCCGTGTTCCGCCCACTTTCTAGTGTATGCGCAGAGGTTGTGCGCTTTCACTGTGCGCGTCGCGCACGTCTTTCGGGATGTTGCAGTGACGTGTGCGCCATGCACGGGTTTGGCGCACATTCCGAGGAAGACACGCGCAGGGACTTCCATGAATCGCACGCGTGCGCGTGCGCCTCTTTTTTTCCGCTTGCACCTGCTTGCGCCTGCTTGCGCCTGCTTGCGCGTAGATTTTCGGCGCACGTTTGTTCCATGAATCGGCCCCAAATACATTACAAAGGTGTAGTGTTCGATACAATGTGCACCAACCAGAATTCAGTAATATGTGGTACAGTCATATTAACTCTGTACGGAAACAGAGGTGTAACAGGAGTTGTTATGTCTGCTCCCACATCTCCATGCGTCTGGGGCACTGAAAATGTTAGTACCTCAAGAATTATTGCCCTTGGAAGCCCAGTGTTTGGTGCATTTAGCACTGTGGCATCTGCATAGTCTGTCCCAGGGGCATAAGGTAAAATATGTACTAATGGATAAGGGTGAAGAAAAGTGTGCCAACGATGACAGTGCACCCCAATGCAAGCCACGACCATTGTTCAAATTGGACAAAGTACTGTTTGTGTTGAACAATTGGGAGATGGCGGTGGAGAGCTATGCAGCAGGGGGGTTGGCAGGGTTCAGAGAAAAAGTGATCTGGAACGTCCATAAGAACTGTTTCTTAATATTGACTGCATACATACAAAAACTAACATGGATTGAAGCATGGGAAACACCAGTAAGTGTTCAAGAAGCAGAAGAATATCAGTTCTGTTTTCGAGGGCATGGAACTGTTCCTGTAGGCATTGATACCAAGTGTAATAAGACATGTTCATCCCAGTTCTTGCAAAAGGAACAGTGACCTTATGGTATGATATGATATGATATAATATGATATGATGTGACATTTATAATGTGCCTATACTCAAGTGTTTCAGGGTGCAACGAGGCAAGAGATGGGGAACAGAGAAAAGACAGAAAACAATCCTACTAGGCCAGGTGTCATTCAGATTGTGCAAGTGAATGGGGAAGGAGGAAAGTGCAGAGGGGGAGGAGGGAAGGGACAGTGCAGGACATGGGATAATAAAATAGAAAACAAAGTAAAAGTCCGACCATCAGGTGGCAAGTGCAAGGGAAAGTGCAGACAACAAGTGTCAAGTGCTGGTAGTGGGACTGTAGGGATACAGAAAACAGTCCCCAAGTGCGGGGGTTTCCAGGAAGGTAGTGCAGGATTGGGACTATCAGGGTAGGTGGTCTGGGCCTGAGATCAGAGGGTGGCCAGGTAACCAGTGCAGTTTCAGTATCAGCCAGGAAATCAGCAGGGGAGAGGAGGAGTAAAAGCAGAAGCAAAGAGAAAGGTTTTGAGGTGCTTCCAGAAACGGAGATGTTTCTCTTCAAGTTTCAGGAAGACAGGGGGCTGTTCCAGAGGGAGGCCCCAGCTGAAGAAAGAGATCAACCACCAACTTGTTGCTTGGAGAAGCGTCTGACCCGGAGGGAGGTGGAGGCGGATGAGTGAAGAGCTCGAGAAGGAAGATATTTAGGAAGAGAAAGTTGAAGTTATTGAATCCCCAGGCCCCCGAAGGCATTATGGACAATGCATAGGGTTTTGAATGAAATCAGCCAATGCAGATATTTCAGTCCTGAAAAGATGCGATCCCTGGGATTGTGGTCAAGGACAAGTCTTGCAGTCCTGTTCTGGATGAGTTGCAGAGGGCGGAGAGTAGAAGCAGGCAAGAACAAGAGCTCTGGGGACAGTGAGCTTCTGGGGGAAGGAGAGGAAAGGAAAGGAAGAATACCTCTGAGGAAGTGCAGATGGTAGTAAGACTTCTTAGAGATGCCAGAGATGTGATGAGAGAAGGAGAGTGTGGAGTCAAAGATGACCCCAAGGTTTGTGGCCTCACAGGTGGGAGCAGGAGTAGGGCCAAGAGAGGCCGGCCAGAGAGTGACAGGAAAGGACGGAGCGGGTGTGCCGATGAAGAGAATCTCAGTCTTACTGGCATTAAGGCAGAGACCATGGGCGGTACACCACTGCTGAATGGACTTTTAGTGGCTTTGTTGTCACAAGCATACCTGCATCACCCTCCTTCCTTTCAAGGCACAGGTGCATTAACAACATTGCACTCAGATATACTAGTTGGGCCTGAAGCTCACCTGACATTTGCATCCAAGCATGGAGTGTTTCCATTTATCTAAGCTTCCAGCCAACCCCCATAAAAAAAAGAAGTGGTACGTAAAGCACTAAAGGAGAAGGTAAAACTATCTGTCTGATGATTCAGCCCAGTTGCTCATAGAGATCCAAGATAAATACTGGCTGTACACCAATACGGAGGTGTTCTTTATGTCCCTCTTGGTTTCAGGGATCCAGGCTGCAGAAAACACCAATTGGTTGCAGATTGTCCAGTGGAAAGTGATACAATTGTCAAATTGACACAGAGCGAGGATTCAATGCTATCAAGAGTGAGCTCAGGGCGATCTGGTTGATGACGCTTCAAAACTGGGATCTCCTGATGGCCTTGGAAGGCTGTGTATGCAAAAAGAACTATCTTTGTGCACATACACACATCCAAATGATGCTGTGAATGGGTCCCTAATGCACATCATGGGGGCCCTGCACAAGTTAATGACTGACAACGAAATAGAAGCAGGTGCACAGGCCGATGATTGGTTTGACACATGTTCATAGGCATCATCCTGACTTGGGACAGTCATGAAGATATTGGTTCTAATTGTGGTGCTCCTTCTGGTGTTGTTCTTCATGTGCCAGATGATGTGTTTATGCTTCGCAAAGACTATCCCGAACAGTGCTCTGATGATGGTTACTACTGGCGCAGGAATGGCTCTCCGAGGTACAAAAGATAGGCAGGCTAAATAATAAAGTTTGCAGGCAGTTCTATTAGTGCAACTTAACCATAACATACCTTTAACAAGGTTTTTTCACTGAATTTCATAGGTTTTTACCAAAACCGCTCCCTAATTTGCTGCAAGTGCTTCATATCACACTCACCCCAATATAAAAAGCCATCAAGTCCGCCGACAGTACAAATATCCACGGACATCAAGTAGAATCAACAAAACCCAGAAGCACAGGGGAAATCAGAAAATGTTTTACCCATTAACCAACAAAAACATGAACATAAAAAACTTATATTTACTACACCCAAATTTACCTTTTTGTACAATGTATCATTTAAAAATATTGTTTTCATTCAGCCCACAATATAATGGAATTTACCAAGCACAAACCATAACTGTACAGCTCATATTATCACTTCAGTACAGCTCTTCATACAGACTCAGATGCATACGGAGCTCATTCCAAAACAACCCCTTACCAAATAGTAAGTACACTGTATTTATTTCTCTATTATTACCATGTATTATATAAACATTTCTTATAAGCAAATATCACTCTTCTTTTATTCTAACAGAAATGAGAAACACACTTGAGTGGTTGGAAGAACACTTTCCAAAATAAGAAATGGGTGATGATAACAACTCTAATGGTAAACAGTAATGCTTTCAATACAAACAAATAATGTAATTTATACGCAGCTCATTAAAATAATAATTTCTTCTTTTCTTATAGTCCATGGTTTACATGAAGAAACTGTTAGTAGGGAAGAAACAACACCCAAATTTCATTATGGAAAAACCCAAGAATCACAACGACAAGCCTGATCCCCAACTGTACATAATGAAATTATCATCTTCTCTCTAAAATTGGTCGGGAAACAAGGTTGGCGGGGTGCTTAACAGCACCCTTGTTTCTGAAAATATAAAACCTCCGAAATGACAAGATGAAAAAGACAATTCCACAAAAAGTGAAAACATATTTTTTTAAAGTACTAGTGTTCGTACCTGTGTGATTGCTTTCTACCCCATGTTCTCTGAGTTTACTTAACCCACCCTGTCCTCTCTTGTTCTCCAACTTTTCTTAACCTGCTCCATCCTCTGTACTGCAATCAACCAGCATAATCTCCCCTGTTTATTCTCAACCAGTTTATACATTTCTGTTCATTCATTGTAGTGACAGTTGTTATACCTTTATCGTTACCCTGTTGTGCATCGTAATATATGATGTTAGACATTGGGCTCTTATACTGCAGTTTATGTTTTATTTTGTCTATTTATGTAACTTAGTGGGTGACCCTTAAAAGGGCCATTTTGGGGAACAGGAATGTGGAGGTTCTAGGAAGGGAGGAACATCAAGGATGAAACATATAACAAAAGTATTGAACAAAAAGGGAACATCATATTTTGATAGTTTTGTTTTATTTTCTATTTTTAATTTTGTTTTAAAAAAAGGTGGAACACAATTGTAACTTTAAAATATGAACTTTGAGATGGCAATGCACCTGATATTGGGACTCATTTCTCAAAGGGCTAGTGTGGCACCTCCTGGGACAATCCAATTGTGGCATATTGTTCAAAGAATGTTAAAGTCTGCAACATTGGGTGCCAGTAAAATAAGTGCAGGTGGGTTTTGTGGTTCACTTGAAGACGTTGTGCCTTGAGATGTGGTGGTGGAGCTGAAGTTGAAGGAGTAGTAGAATAAGAGGTAGCTGGAGGTGATGACGTAGGAGGAGCTGAAAAAGTAGATGCATCTGTGGAAGTACGATGATAGAGTGAACTAGCCCCATGCATTTTCACATTGTGGTGTTCATGGAATTTTCAATATTCTTCATCCACGTGATCCTAATGGACATGTACCAGATGATTTATAAATACAGAGCTGCTCAAGCTCTGTGAAGTGACGGTTGATGGTCCTCGTCGCATAAGCGTTTTGCTCCTTTAGAAGAGGTTTATGGAAAAGTGAGTAAATAAGGCTTGAAAAATAAGGTGTAATCAGCTAACAGTATTTGTAGTATCAGTGAACAACTGTATACTGACAAGGACTAAACGCCATAACTTAAATGATGAACTTTGACATGGGTTGATGGTAATTATGCCGGCTACAAAGCACTGCAATAGGACAATGTAAACCTATGTATGCATTGGACCCTTACCATTTGCACCACTGTGTCCTATATTGTCACCCCATATGCAACCCATCCTTTCCCACGTTTTGAACATCAGCTCCCTCTTTATTCTATTCATGTTTCTGAATCTTTGTCCCACTATGTATTACACTGTACAAAGTCCTATAGAATGCATATATATATATATATATATATATATATATATATATATATATATATATATATATATATATATATATATATATGTATATACAGAGATTTGTATTTTTTTAAATATATAAATATACAGCCGCTGCTACCGCACCAGCCAAGGAGGCTTGGGTATTAGAAGATCTGTCTAAGGGCAGCAATGACTGGTGGGATCCTATTTGCGGCTACACAACCCCATCCAACCACATTATAACTGCAGTTACAAGTGCACATTTTGGGGAATGCATTTTAGTTATTCAAACTGCATAAAATAGATTACACAAGATATTGTAATGTATTTTTGCAGTCTGTGTTTAATTTTGATCTATTTTAATAGTTAAGATGGTGGCCCTTAAAAGGGTTGTTGTGGGGGATGGAAATAGGAGGGGTTGGAACAGGTAAAGCAAATGCATATGTATTAAACTTGTAACAAAGGGAATACATATAAAAAGGCACATGTACATTTTCTTGTTATTTGTATTTTTTAGTTTTGTTTTTTCTCTAAAAATAGGGGACAAATTGCCACTTAAAAAAAAAACTAGGATGACAATTAACCTGGTGTTCTGAGATTCTCTTGTCGTAATCCTTCGTTGATGCATGCTAAATGTTTCAGAACACCAGGCCAATTGCCAATGGTAGGAATATATCTATTTTTTTAAGTGCCATTTTTGTCATTGTTAAGAAAAAACAGAATGTTTTTAACAAAATATAAAATGCTAAATGGGTGTATTTTGTTTACCCTTTGTTATATGTGTGAATCCTAATATTTTCCCTTTGCAGTCCCTCTTCCCCCAAAATGATCCTTTTCAGATACAATTTTTCAGTTATCAAAACAGACAATACAAACACAGACGGTATACATGGATCAATAATCTTTAATTGATCCTTTCAATACAGCGTGTGTTGAAAAAGTACATATGTTTACATGTTTTTCTTATCATAGCCGTGGCTGTCCTCTGTAGTATCCATGGGTAAAGCCTCCGCAGTCGATGCTATGATTCACCTCACCTCTATTTCGACCAATCATAGTGTTTCATGGTAGCCATGAGTACAAACAATAGTAGTGCCAGTAGCCGCAGGAATAATTGTCTTCAATGTCTGATGGGTAGGCACGGCTATACTGATGTTTACAAAAAAAGAATATATGTACATATAGGTGTGGGCAGTAGTCTTGTAAAGTTTTATTTTAAGATATGTTGAGTGTAGTCTTTGTAAACACTTACTGTAACACTTTGATAACTTTTTATTCATCAATAATACATACACGTGTAAATACTTTTAAAAGTTACATAAGTATGCAATCAAAGTTTGTTAAAACAGGTTTATGTGGGGGGTTTGTGGTTGTGGGATTTATTTTCTTTTACTTTGTACACATGATACATCTCCATTAGTAAAATGATCTGGATTATTACTGACAATTATTTGTGTTAAGTTTTTTATTTCCATAAACACCACTTTGGTACTGGGACAAGGAAGATGCAACAAAGACTGACAACACACTGCAGAACTAACTTTGCGCAATCTAGTTGCAGAGTACCTGTTCAAGCTGATGGGCTATTTAAAGGCCAATACTGGGAGAAAAGGGGAGATGCGGACGAGACTGCATCCTTGTGGAAGCTAGATACAGCTGGCATGACAGAGATCTGCAGAGGAAGGCTGGTTCTTCTCTCTCGGAGGGGCACCTGGAGAGGCTATGTGGGAACCGAAGGAGCACTGCCAAATGAACTGCAGCAGCGAAGGAGCTGGCAGAGACACAGAGGCAGTAAGGTGCATCGGCTATACTGCCAGACAAGAGAGAAGCTGTCCACAGCGCTGTGAGAATCCTGGCAGGACAGAGATTCCAAAATACACAACCAGTGCTGCAGCCCCACACCATACATCGGACATGCCAAGCAATGCCGGTGAGTACGCCCAGGAGTGCTGACAGCCCTGGTGTGTGCCAACATGGCTTTCAGTGTAGGAATTCACCATATATGAGAAACTGATAAAAGAAAGAGACTGCATTAACTTGATATCCCTTACTCAAGGCAATGTGGGGATAATTCAGAATAAATGCAACAACAAATAAATTAACTGTAATAAAAGCAGAGGAAACGTGAATACCAGTTAAGTGAATTGGTTATGAACTAACATGGAAAGTATGATGGACAAACAAAGCCAGACAAGCATAAGTGAATGATTGTAATGAACATCTTCAAGCAAATGTTGCCACAAATCAAGCAAGCACTTCTAAGAATTAAGCAGAGATTGTTGCATATTAATGAAAGAAGTGAATGGTGATTCAGAAAATTGAAGCCGTTGAAAGAAGTGAATAGTGGTTCACAAACCTGAAACAGTGAACACATTTCCTATCAGGAGAGTGTACTGGGAGGATTACGATGGATTGTGCAAAGGAACTATAACATTAATTGAAGTTACTCAACAAGTGAATGGTGACATGACACTCAATACCAAAGCTTCAAAGGCACCTGAAATTATAAGTAAGTCAAGCCTTAGTGTGAAGCTGAAACTGTGGCAAGATACCTGTGTAGTACACCACAAGTAAGGTGTGTTGGTGGATGATGTGTAATGGGTGGACCGTGTGGTCTGACAACTGTGCCTAGAATGAATACACCCATATAAGAAAAAGCCACTTGTGAATTGAATAGAAAAAATCTGTGTGAGCTGAAATTGAGGAATTAAACTTTAGAAATTGGTGAACGTTAACCAAAAAAATAACAACAAAAAAACCTGAAAACTGGGAAATCTGGGAAAGCATCCAGAGGAATTGTGTTTTTTTAACGCATTTGAAGACCTGAGCGCTTGTGGAAGGGAACCATTTTGTTCTAATGTAAACTGTTTGAACTTTGGGAAAGGGTAACCCCTTTTCCACCAAAGTTTTGAAAACTTCTCATTTGATGCTTACATTCCTACACATTATATATAATTAGATGTGAATACAAGAATATGTTTGGACACTGACAAACATTTGCTTTGAACTTCCTGACATTAACTATCATTAGTTTTAGTTCGGTACGGAAATCGTACCTTAGCATTCCTTAATATTGGGCAAGTTAGGCCTTTTTCCAACCCTCATATTTCTTGACTAAATGTTTACAGTCCAAACTATACTCAGTTGTCTCTGTCTACTTCATGATGCCTTCAAAGGTGTTTGAGGTTTGATTCTTCTTGATACTTGTATCACTTGTTCATCTGTTTGAAACTATTTGAAATATTTTTAAACAATTAAAGATACAAAAGATGTAAAACATTTTTTTGTAGGTTGCACAGACATTTAAAAGTAGTAAGGTAAAGTATATCTATTTGCTCAATGATATCTGTTAAAAATTATTGTTAGTCACATTAAACATAAATATAAAGAATGGACCTATTAAATCCTGAATGCTTCCGAGTTTCCTCTGGTTGCTTCTCTTCTGCATCTTCTTTTTTTATTTCTTCCTCTAGCCATTCCACATAGTTTTCCATTCTACTGTGATAGAAATTAAATGTTAAACCTATCAGACAATGTACGTTTGAATGATGTTTATATGTGCCAATAAAACTGTAGATTCAATTGCATCACAATATTAAGAGATTTCCTATGTAGCAAGTTTGTATTGTCTGAGAGTGAGTGTGCTTTAGGAGATTGTGCAATTAAAGGGGTATATATATATATATTGTTTTGTTGGATATTTGAAAAATTGTGCCAATTTCAGAAGGAGATGGATCTCATTGCTCAAAAGATTGTGGTGGATTAGAGAATTTCGAGAATGGGACTTATAGTGATGTGGAGAACAAAGGTCTTAGAACGTTTTTCTAGTTCTACTTTAGATGGAGTATTTGAAATAAAAGGGTTTAAGCCCACAGTTTAGAGAAATATTTTTGACAGGGTGCACATTTATTTTCTCTATAGGAAAAGAAAATTAATTAGTCATCTAAGGAAAGAGAACAGAGATATTTTGCATGATTTATCGAATTGTAATAGCGGAGAGGAGTATTTCCCTGATTGAAAATATATTTGTTGGTTATATAGTGGCAAAAAAAAACACAAAGGCTCTTTTAAGAGCCACCCAGAGAAGTTTTAAGTATAATAGAAAAGGAAAATAGTTTGATGCCTTTTTCTGGAATAGCCTTTGCTATGGCTACAACCAATAAAAGGTCAAGCCCTGTCAGAGTGGTTATAGCCGCGGGTAGCAACAAGCCAATGTGAATTTGTATATTTTTAGTGGACGCAGCCATGGCTATAACTATTGCTGTGGCCACGGGTATAGTAATACAAATTTCTGTGCATTGATCATATTATTTCATTGATTTTACACTACACAATTTTACATGTCTTACTTATTCCATGCCCTTATGTGTTGTTTGAGTTGCTACACCTGGTTAATATGCCTTTTTGAATATATGAAAAATATACGGGTAGCTGCAGCTAAAGTGGGAAGTACACACCCGCGGCTAAGAGCTCTCCAATTAGCCATCGTGCATTTTGGCGGGCTGTTTTAACCGCAGGTTGTTTGCCCTACCCGTGGCTATAACTGTTCACATTTCTGTACAGTGATTATTATATTTTATGGATGTTATATCACAGATTTGTACATGTTTTTCTGTTTGGATGTTCTCACCTCAGGACATGTGTGATTTAAATCTGAAACCTATGCAATATGTGTTTTTCAATGTATGGAAAAACATGTATGTGTATCTGTGGCCATGGTGCACCTCTATTGTAGCCAGGGTAATTGCTGTTGGTTATATTCAATTGTTTTTCTAAATATACATGTATAAGTAGTCTTTAGAAGGATTGTTTTGGGATACATCGACTGTGATAGGTTGTAGTAAAAAACTGTCACCCATTTTACTCATTTGTGTTGTACAGTCCTGTTTTTGTGTTATTGCTTTCTGCAAAGTATGAAAGTCACAATTTTGTGAAATGTTGTTATTCTGATTATGCTGATTGCAGAATCCAGACTTTGCAGATGTTCTGTATTTGGCAATTTTGAAGATCTATTTATTCTTTGGAGCAGCAGAAGGTCTGTGATTGTGTGTTTGTATATATTTCATGTATTATATTAATGGCTGTTTATATATTAAGTATGTTTAGGCTTCAGATTTAGTAAAGTCTTTCAGAATTATTTGGAAAGTAGGGTTTTCAATATTTTATTTCAGTGTGTTCAGTAGAGGGATCAAACAGAAGTACATGTTATGCTATTGTTATGTGTGAGAAAAATATATACCCAATTAAAGGTTTTTTCTCACTTGTTAAACGATTAATTGAACATGTGCTGATAATGCGGCTTTGGGATTTCTTTGTTTAATATCTCTGTATTTGTTGGACATAATGTGCTGCTGCTCTGTATATAAGAAATATATTGTCACAACCCTTAGAAGTTTTTTTATTTGGGAAGAAAATGCATTTTACTTTGTAGAAATAAGGTCTATTTTCTTACATTCTTTATGAATCAAACAATAGAGACATTGTGAGTAGCAGTATTGTAAATGTAATTAACCCTATAACTAGTCGAAGCATGTGTTAGAGTAATGTAACCTTTACACATGTAGAAGAACTACGCTTCTTAGTTTTTCATACACAAAGACATAAGAGGTTTAGATGAGTTTGCTTAATAGTGTAGTTTATAATAGGTTTTATTAGAGCAATATTTACCCAAATATATTAGGCACTGAATTGGACTAGATATAGTACATTTGTATAAGTAGTACAGAAGAACACCGGTAACAGAAATTAATGTTTACATCAGTAATATGTCATTATGGAGTGTAGTATAATAAGGTGCCACGTCAAGGGAGACGTCACTATTGTTGTTAGCATTAAAATAGTTTGGCAAGTTGAAAAGAGCATTCTAACTTGTATTGGTATAATATAACTGACCCTTTAGTCAGTTTGTAGACACATAAGCCACACAAGTGGAACTGATCTTTATTTAGAATGGTTGTATTATGTAGCTCAGTTATGCACAGTTTCCTCACCAACAATGTATGTAAAAATGTGTCTACAATTTAAGATTGTACACCTGGAAACCATTACAATGCTTGCAGCAGTGCAATCTGTATATGTGTGTCTATGTGAAGGAGTTACATAATAGTTTGTCACTGTCAATTGTCCCAAGAAGATTTGCCATATTATTGTCCTCAGTATAGAATGTCTGCTCACCTTTAACAATTGCAGTATAGGTTGATTCTGCTTGGTCATGTCATGTAGAATGTGCACTGGGCCTTATGATATTCCCTGAAACTAAAAGTACCTTTGTAAGGTATTGTGGTGAAAAGAAACATTATCTTAATATAGGTTTTTTCAGTATAAGTTGTAGAAATGGAAGCACTCTCATTGAAGAAATCCCTTTTGCCCTTACTATTGAAATATTCTGTCAAGTTGAAAAAAGCCTTGTTTTCTATATTTGTGTAATTTAACTGTCCATCTATTCAGTTTGTAGAAGCATGAGTGATACACGTGAACTTATTTGTTATTGTTATGTGAATGCTCAATAGGTATTCATATGTTTACTATACATGTACGGGTTAACCTGATGTTATTTATGCTGTGCCTGTTTGTCTTTATCCTTGTGGAGAGCTTGTGAGGTCAGGTCATTCTAGAGCATGGAACCTCCAGTAATTGTTGTTGCTCAAGTGTTGTCATTTGAGCTTAGGATTTGGTGATGGGTGGGGGTCTTTGATACATGTCTCTTGATGCAAGTGAATAAACCACTTGTGCAACTCATATGGTGTGGTTATCAACACAACAGTTATTTAGAATGGTTATTGTGTTTGTAGAAGATTAGTTTCTTTAATAGAGTAGGTTAGCATCCATTTTTATTAGAGAATTATTCACCCAGACATATTGGGTTCTGAATTGGACTCAGCAGGGTAAGTTTTATGAATAGTAAATAATGACATGTGTAGCAGAAATTAATATTTACATCACTAATATGACATTAACAGTATAGTTTTATAAGGTCCACTCTCATTGAACAACTCACTGACACACTTAATATTAAACAATTCTGTGCCCATGTATTCAGTTTATAGAAGCATAATGTATAGAAGTGGAAGCATTCATCATGTTGAATGGTTCCTATAAGCACCTAAACTGTGCGCAGTTCTGTTCTCTCACATGATGTATATAGCCATGGGTCTAGCAGTTAAATGTGCACACATGAACAGCATTAGAATGCTCTCAGTAGGGAAATGTCTGATTATGTAAAAGAGTCACTGAATCATTGTCCTGTGTGAATTTCTCTTCAAAAACTGGTACAATATGGGATCTGAGCTTTCATAATTTTGAATGGTTGCTGTAAACACCTCATCTGTACACAGTTCTTTCATTTATAGTGTATATATCTGTGGGCCTAGCAGTTAAATGTGCACACATATCAACGCTAGATCGATTATGGCGCATACCACCGAAATTGGAGACATACTCACTAGCGACGCTCCAGACTTAGCTGTCACAGAAACCTGGCTAAATGATGCAGCAGGCCCAGCCCTCATGGTAGCTATACCAGAAAACGATCACATACTTAGGGTTGATAGACCACACTCTAAAGGTGGTGGCCTTGGTATCATAGCTAAAACCAATCTGGCACTAAGACTAACCACTCCCCCGGTAATCAAATCTTGTGAACTGCTTGTAGCTAAACTCACTATTTCCAATAATAGCACACTTACTATCCTGTTGCTATACAGACCACCAGGCCCTATAGTGACATTTGAGGAAGACCTATCCAGCCTTCTTTCTAATGACATCAAATACCCCTCACAAATCTTGATACTAGTAGACTTCAACCTGGGCTTCAATGACCCCGATGACAAACAGGCCCAATCCATTGCAACGATCTTGTCTGAACACGGCCTAACCAAAAAAGTACTTACTCCTACGCACATGAAAGGACGAATCTTAGATTGGTTGCCAATCTGAACTGTTGCAAAACCATCACTAAAATAACCCCTCAACACTGGACCGACCATTACCTTATTGGTTTCTCATCTGAAATTGAGCTCCTCAAACAGAAAAACACTGATATAGCCCCACCCCTACCTACGAGAAGTAAAAAAGACATCACTGCTGAAAAGTTACTCCCACTCATCCTACCCACCCTTTCTACCATCAAAAACAACTCCGACCCCAGTGCACTTGTAGAAATATTCAATAACACTATGACTAAAGCAGTCAACACTATTGCACCTGTTAAAACATGCAAAAGTAAACATAAATCGCACCTTAACTCCTGGTTCACTCCCCAGCTAAAAGAACTACGACTTCAAAAATGGAAAATCCAAGCCACCTGGAGACACTCCCCCACAGTCGAGGATAAAACCCTACTCACCAATATTGTAACCTGTGCAAAAAAGAAATTGTCTGTATGAAAAAAAACACCTTCAATGATAGAATCACCCAGGACAACTCTAATTCCAAAGAGCTTGTCACCATTCTGCACGAAATGGAAAACCCCATCCCACTGATAGACAATATCTCTAAAGACAAACCATGTTGCACCAGCATCCAAAATGCCTTAGCCAACAAAATAACTATTCTGAAAACCAAAATAGCCAACAAAAAAGCCTCCTAAGGCTCCACTGAAACACACCTGACTCATCCTATTGCTACCCCAACTAATGCTTTACCATTCTGATTTTCCAACATCTCCATACTGGGAACCGAAAAGGTTATACTGTCTCTGAAGCCCTCCAACTGCCAGGGTAACACCTGCCCGGCACAAATAATTAAGGATGCATCTAGAGACTTTGCACCCTTTATCTTCAAGCTTATCAACGCATCTTTCAATTCATGCACTGTCCCAATCACTCTCAAACAATCCTGGGTGCTACCACTCCTTAAAAAACAAACTTTAGACACAGCCATCCCCACTAATTACAGACCCATCACCACAGTCCCATTCCTACTCAAAATCATTGACAGGGTAGCCTACCTCCAAATCCAAAATTGCCTCGAAACCAACCTCTTACTCGGCTTGCGCCAATCTGGTTTCAGACCCCAACACGGTACTGAAACAGCCCTTATTGACCTTAAGACACAAATCGACGAGTTGAAGGACAAAGGTAAAACAGCCATGCTACTCCTCCTCGACCTTTCAGCAGCTTTTGACCTGGTAGATCATGCAGTGTTATGTGATCACCTAGCATCAGCTGTACATTTATCGAATGATGCCATAGACTGGATACAATCCTTCCTAGCTAACCGTACGATGAGAGTGTTCTCCCCTTCAGCCTCGGCAGACCCAATCCAAATTACTTGCGGGGTACCACAAGGTTCCTGTGTCTCACCTACATTGTATAATATATTTACCAAGCCACTCTTCGACAAACTTGATAGACTAGGTGGCACCTAAACTAATTATGTGGATAACACCCAGACCCTCATACCGTTGTCAGGCAATTTTGTCGAAGACACAGCTCTGGTAATTAAAATATACCTCCTCATCCAGGCATGAATGGCCTCACATGGTCTCTGCCTGAATGACGACAAAACTGAGATTCTGATTCTGAGTTCTGACTCCAACCTAAAAAAATGAAGTCCTGATTATGCCGCCTTCAATATTGGCAGCAATATAATCAAAGTAGTAACTGAGATAAAAACCCTAGGCTTCTACCTTGATTCCACACTCACACTAAAAAAACAAGTTAGTTCTATGGCCTCATCAACATCCTACACTTGTAAATTGATTAGGGCCATTAGACCATTCCTATCCTCAACTAATTGCATCACGCTTGCTAATGCCCTAATAATGTCTAAGCTAGACGATTGTAATGCCCTTTACATAGGAGTCAATAAAAAAAACATTAATAAAATACAAATCTTCCAAAACAATGCCTTGAGATCAGCCCTGAACATACCACGCAGAGAACACATATCGAGCATCAGAAGAGACCAGAACTGGTTAAAAATCAGTGATGGGATACTACTGAAAACGGTATCACTCACTTTTAAATGCCTCAACAATGCCACTCCTCCCTGCCTCGCTGCAAGACTAACCCGAAAATGATCTACTCACCACACTCGATCATCTGACCACACATGCCTCGAAATTCCAAGATTTAGACTTGCCAAAGCTGGCAGAGGCAGCTTCCCTGTTAAAGCAGCCCTCCACTGGAACGCACTCCCAGCCATTCTCAGAGTAGAACAAACTTACACTAGCTTTAGATGCAATTCACTGAACTGGATTCGCTCTAAGGACACTTGAAACTTGCCTCCCACCCTGAACTCCTAACAACTGAGTACTTCCTCCATCTACTAGTACTTATTACTGCAGACCCATACTCTTGACCTTCAATCTCATGCACTCTGTGATCCATACCATCCAAATGTGTCACCACTGTGTTTTATAATACTGTCCCGATATCTGCTTTCGTACAAACACCATTCTACGAACTGCTATGCACATTGTATGTACTCACTGTAATCTGTTTATGATGTGTACTTACCCCTATGTTGTAACTAAGCTTCGAATATTCTTGCAACTTCCCAAGGGTTTGGTGCGCATTATCAAATAATAAAACAAATAAACAAACAAACATGAACATAATGCTCTCAGTAGTGAAATGTCTGATTATGAAATAGAGTCACTGAATCATTTTTCTGTGTGAATTTCCCCCAAAAAACTGGTACACTATGAGGTCTGAATATTCATCATTTTCAATGGTTGCTGTAAGCATCTCAGCTGAGCACAGTTCTCTCACATACAACGTATACAGTAATGTGCCTAGCAGTTACATTTGAACACATACACAAGATTAGAATGCTCACAGTAGTGAAATCTTTAATTATGTAAAAGACTCACTGGCTCATTTTTCTGTGTGCATGTACCCCTAGTAACAGGTACACTATGGTGCTCAACAGTGAAATGTAGCCTACATTTGACAGTTTCAGTATAGGTTGATTGTGCTTGGTTAGTTAAGTAGAATGTGCTCTGCGTTTTAAGATGTTCCCTAAAAATTAATAGATTAGGCACTGAATTGGAGTACATATAGTAAGTGTGTATAGTTAGTGCAGAAGAACATTGTTAACAAAATGAATATATGTGTTTTGCACACCCTATGTCTATGAACTAATCAGCTCTCGAATTTCACACTGGGCACATGACCTTAGGCCAATCCATCTGCAGAATCCTGTACCCGTGGATCTTGATTTGGTGCCAAAATAGTCTGTGTTTTTCTCCAAAAGAGTGTGCAAATATCCTTGTTTTTTGTAGTGTTTACATTCTGGCTTCACATAAAATAAAGGTATTGGGGGATTCATATGCATCTTTTTTTTGATTGGGTGCATAAGTGGTTCTCAATCTGCTTTGGTCTTTAATGCACTGTTACTTGTCTCAGTAACCTCTGAATATTTGTAACTTTATGACTTCTCATTTCATATAGTGTCTTCATATCTTTTCTTTTTTGTTAATGCTCAATCTCAATAGTCAAAGACATAGATAATGATAATGAATCTAGATATTATATCAGCACGTCCCTCTTCTTTGACCCAGTACTTTTGTAGTTCTCAATCTGAGTATTATTTTTGGAGAAAAAAAAACGTTGATAGTTATATGTAGTCCTTAAAATGAGTTCTGTGTTTATAATGTTTAATGCATATTTGGGTACCAACTCAGTCATTCTCATGACAGACCCCCTCTAATCATGGCTTGCTTTTCTGATCACAGTATCCAACTACCACACCTTACTCTTCTTTGTCACAATACCCAACTACACAACTTCAGTCTTCCTCATCACATTCCTCGACTAAACTCACCTCACTCGTCCTTGTCACAGTAAACCATTACTAATGCCATATTATCTATTGGATAGAAAAGAAATGAAATACTTATTAACCCAATGTTGTATAGCTCAAGAAGAGATATTGCTAACAAATGATATGACATCACGTAGGTTATCAAGTAGGTTATCAGAAATAAAATGCAGAACTACAGGTGGTGGGAGGTACAGCATAACAAAACTCAGTGAAGAAACATAGTTAAGGGACAGTTAAGGTATATATGTTCAGTGCAAGAATATCCTTGAATTTCAGTGACAAGAATTTAGTGGAAGTGCAATTAAAGTTAAAAAATCTGATGCATCCAACCCTTGAAATTCTGTGAAAAAACATTTGTGGAAGTGACATTAAGGTGCTGATATAATGCCTGAAAATCAGCAGGTGCTAAAGCAGAGCCACCTTAACAATGATGCCACCTTTGCATGGCCCCTAAGCACACTGATGACATCACAAATTACATAACTGGTGTTATCACATATGAATATTCTATTCCTCAGGAGAGACTCCAGGAGAAGACGAGTTGCTGGGATGGTTCCTGAATTCATAGTTTAACCAAACGGGTATAGTACATGATGGCACAGGCGTACAAGAACATTTCCCAACAACCAATGCAATATTGGCACACCGATGTTTGAAACGTTGGGAGTAAAATTTTCCTTCTGATGCTCAAATTCTGCTGTAGAGACATCAAGCCATGCTGCCAAGAGTAGCACATGTGCCAGTATCCCATGTAGAACAAACTCTCGAATTTTGTGAAGAAGATGTATTTCTAATTTCAGATACCAGTATATGTCTATTTGCAAGACGCTTACTAAATAATCTACTTCTTCTGTCTGTTTTCCAGAGCATTCTGATTAAAGAAACAGTATTTTTGAGAACTGTCCCTACAATAAGAATATTTGTCCCCTGAAGTAGTTCTGTGATCTTTGTAAATGCACGTGAAAGAACGAAACATGTAGGGTTATTGCAACTGCACTGCTTAGCAGTTATATCAATCAAACATTTATATTCATGTGAGCTACATACTAGTAGCATAGGCATTTTAACTCCTTTAAAGAGTAGCACAATTTAGCATCAGAAATTGCCCTTAACTCCAAATATGTGCTTTGCGTGGTAGATAGCTACAAGCTTTGTTTCTCTAATTGTGTTTTTATAAAAAAAATATTCATACTTGAGTGTCACATGTGTTTGTAGATGAATACTGTACAAGTCACTTTAATTGGTAGCAGATGTCACTTTAAGGTGCAAAGATTTTTTGTATATCTAATAAATGTATTTTTATATAATTGTTTTTATGATGAAAGAATGTTAATAACATATTTTTCATTAATCCTTGTGCTCTTTGGATTTAGAACCCTATTCAGTTAGTAGATAGGTGTATTATTAATTGTTTACCAAGCAACTACACTAAGATTTTAATGACTAACTTAGTGCAGACTTGCTAGGATCCTTGTACTATGCAGTATCACATATGACATCACTTATGGCATCATCAGTGGCATCACTGGTACAGAGGATTACGCGTGCAATGTAAGAGAGTTGCAGCATTTAAAAAACATTTTTTCTGCATTCATAAATACTGTCCATTTACAGCCATTGTTTTCGTATGGGTCAGAGTTACTCTGTATTGAACAAGCATTTACCATTATGAAACAATAGTGCATTGCTATATGCAAGACCAAGTTTCTGTAGTTAATTAACATTATTTACAATACTTGACATATATTTTTGGACCTTCACTAAATACATGGACTATTGCACAAATGCACTCTATGGGGCACATTACGGGTCGGGCTGTAGCTGTGCCGGTAAAACTTGCAGGTAGCCACAGGATCCGTAATGGATTACCGGGCCATTCCAAGTCCAGTGGCCGGGAAATCCGGCGCCAATAATTTTGTTAGTTAGGAATGGGGACACAGGAGCACCGGCACTGTTAACGACGATGCCAGTGCTCCCGTAAGAACTCTGTGAGCGGTGGTGCTATCCTGCCTGGCAGGTCTGACCATGGCAGGAAAGAAGGCACCCACCCACAGAGTTGTACTGTGCCATGCCAGTAACAACTGTGCCGGCAAGCTTACCAGCACCGTTGTTACCAGACCAGCACAGTTATAATGAGGCCCTATATTGTCAAATACCGTCAACATTTTTCCACATTGCCGGTACATACGGGTATGTTCATTGAGGTGGTCATGGGTGGTTCCCTATCTGACTTTTCATATGACCTCATCACTGACAGCATCTGACATGTCCTAAGTGATGTCATATGTGATGGAATCAGTGATGCCATTTGTGATGCCATCACTGTGTTTAGGGGCTGCAGAATTTGAGCCCCTTAGTTAAGGTGGCATAGAACCTGTATAATTTCAAGTGTTTTATTTCATTGAATGAGCACCTTAACTCAGGAAAAATGGTAGAAAATCAACAAATTTTTATTGAAAAAATAGAAAAAATTTGAGAGATCATGGAATCAACCTCTCACAGCATGAGCATCTCCTGCAACCCGACACACACACACTGCCCCTCTAGTCCCAGTTGTCTCCTCTTGTTACCCGAATCTCGTATACATTACTGCCTCCATCAAACCTACTTCTTACTCTGAAGATATAATTCCAGCCTCCATCATAAAACAATTGATGGTCCTGGCACTCAATGTGCTCCTCAGCATTATAAATGCCTCCCTCACAGAAAGATAATTCCCAGAAAACCCTCAAGACTTGTCTCATACAACCTCTTTAGAAAAAAAGAACACTACATCCAGTCAAGCCAGTCAGCCACAGTCCCATTACGAACTTGGCAAAATCTTGGAAAAAGTAGTTTCTACACAACCAATGCCAGAATCAAATCGATCCACCCCCTAAATTACTATCAGTCAGGGTTCTGCCCAAAGTGTAGCAAAGATACAGCCACCATCCAGGTGGTGGATAATGCCATCCAAATCATGGATATGGGCAATTCAGGCCTCCTCGTCCTCCTCGTCCTCCTTGATTTCTCGGCTGCATTTGGCACTGTCAACCAATGCATCCTTCTCTCCCTCCTTGTTGACAGGATGGGCTATGCAGATGATATTTTTGCATTTTAACCAATTCATGTTCTCCTGCAGGGTACCCCAAGGCTCCATCCTCTCATCAATCCTTTTTAACCTTTGCAAGGAGCCCCTGGGCACACTCCTCGAAAATTCCAATATAGCCATACACCAATGTGCAGATGATACTCAGTTGTATGTGAAAGTAATTAGCACACAGGACATCATTTGTCTCCACAATCACCTCGCCATCATCCATACCTGGATGTCGACTGCCTATCTCAAACTAAACTCATCCAAGATTGAATCTGTCCTCATTGTTCAGCCCGCTAAAAAACAACTTGCCCAACAAGGCTCAATCATATGTGACTTGAAGGATTTGATCCACAAGTCTCAGACTCCGTAACATCCATAGGCTTCACATTTGGTAGCAATTTGTCCTTCCAGAAACACATAGCAAAGAAGGCCCAAATAGCCTGCCTCAGATTCTCTACCCTTTGAAAAAATCAAACCCTTCATCCCACTGCAGGACGTCCGGACCACAGTGCAGGCCCTTGTGGTCTCGCACATTGAAGACGGAAATGTGCCTTAGTGTGGAATGCCAGCCCAATTTTCCAATTTTGAGAAACTCTCAAAACATGTCTCTTTCAACAGCACTTGACCAAGGACTTTTTCCAATTGACGTACATACCAACACACAGACCTCACAGTACTGTGATATTGTTAAAAGATGCCAGCCCATATACCAGCTACCCAGACTCGGTACAGCACTCTGCTGTAGTGAGATGCAAGTAGTGAGAAGGTTTACGAGGGTGTACAACATAAGGATATGTACTGTAGACAAAACAAAACATACAGTAAAAGGGGCATGTGTTTCTAACTAAATATGAATATTGATTACATTTACAAAATAACATTGTTAAGCAGCACTGTAGGCAGTGGTGGGGGCAGGTAGGGAGGGTGGGATAGAGGGAAGGCATAGCTATGTCTTTAGCAAGTAATGATGTTTTACGCACTAGTTCTGGGATGAGGAAGAGGGTTATGACATGGATTACTATTGGGGTACTGGGACAAGGAAGAGGGAGGTTACGTTAATGCAACAGATAACTAAGTACTAGGATAAGTAATAGGGAAGTGGGTGCAATGAATTATGAACGAGTACTAAAAAAATCACTGGAAGGAATATCCCATTTGAGTCTTGCCTGGGCCTTACTTCACTCTTTCAGCACCCACCTGAGCTTGGATGGCGACACCATCAGTTCTTGTCCATTGGAGGTGTGTATCACTTGGGCTTTCTCCTGGGCCTTGTCTGCCCGGACCCGCACCCGCCTGTGCTTGGAAGCGGTATGCATCTTTTAAAATCGCTGGAAGAGGTATCCCATTTGAGCCTTGCGTTGGCCTTCATCGCTCTTCCTGCACCTGCGTGTGTTCCGATGATGGTGCATTTTTACATCTTCCATTGAAGGGGTATCTCATGTCGGCCTTGCTTTTGCATTACCTCACCCATCGTGCACCCATATGTGGCCTCACACTCTACTGTTGCATTCAACTCCCAGCAACCTGACGATGGAACCAACGTTGTTTACATCAAGTAAGCAGTGATTTTCCTGCCTCCCTCTAGGCCAATCTTTCCAGCATAGCCACCCTCATTTCTCTTGCATTTCTATAGCTATTGCCTGCCTACTCCACATCCTGACATCAAATTGCTTTATCAGCAGCGAAGGAATGTTTCAATTTGCTTTCTCTGAGCCTCACCTCTCCACTGCTTGTCCCTGTACGCGCTCTTCACTTCCTTTCCACTGACTCAATCAACCCTGCTCTGCAGCGTTAAGGCAGTACATTGACCCTTGTTCTCACAGCACCACAGTTGGTGTCTCCTTCACCCTTGATCTTGCAGCACCAATGCTTTTTTGTGTACAAAAGGGCCTCTTCACCTCCTACAAAGAACTATCTTCTGGAAGGCTCTTCAATAGTGTGGATCTCCATCTAACTGAAGATTTATATACCCTAAGACCTTCATCTCCTACATCCTCCTGCATCTGTCCCACTGGAAGGAGGACCCGACTGGCTCTGTGGTCCTGAAGAACCTGGATAGGACACCATTCTGCCCAGATGATCAGCATCTGTGGCTACTAGGCCACCTGGTGAGTTTCTTTGTGCATTGTGCAGTCTCTCTGTCTGTTTTCTCTCCCCCTGCATCCATGGTGCTCTCCATCGCCCTATTTACTCCAATTGTTACTATATCACCTATCCTACCTCTCTTGTGAAGCCTTGAAGGAAAACGTTCAAGAAATCTCCCCTGGTCTCTAATCCAGGCTTGCCCATTTCTGACACCTATGTCAATGCTTCCCCGAAGGAAACAATCACTGACATCCTCTTTGTCGTCCGCTCTCTGGACCTATGGGCTTCCCATATGGTCTCTAGCCTCTCCCCTTTCTCCTCTTCTCCTATTAATGCTGGAACCTGATGGGAAGTACTCTTGGCACACTTCCCATTCTCTAGGTGTATCAATAATGTCTATCACAATGGTACTGTTATGGCCCAGGGTTTTCAACCCAACCTCCTCCTTCTTGATCAGCATCTTGTGTCTCTCATTACCTGCATCCCTTCTCCTGCCACTCCCCCTGTTGCCCTCCCCCTGCCCTCTTTGAAACCGCCGACAGGCATATCACACCCCTGTATCCCTCCTCGGAAAACCTTTAAAGGAGGCTATCATCTTCACTTAGCTACTCTGAATGATCGCTTTGCTGTCAGTCTCTCCCTGATATCTGTCTCCTTCTTCAATACTTGGACCTCATCGTCCACACCCTACTAAGACATGCCAGCTCTGTCACTGTTCTTGACATTCTTCTTCTTGAGGGCTATTAGATCCTCTCCAAGCCCAGGCCCATCCGATCTTGGGGCGGAGTTGCCCTTATCTTCCCTGAATTGGTCCCTGCTACTATCATACCCAACTAATCATACTCTTCTTTTGAATACCTTTTCTGCAGGCTTCATGTCTCTCCTTCCCTCTCGCTTACTCGTGCCACCATCTACAGGCCTCCTGGCCCGATCTCCCACTTCCTTTCTCAATAGGCTGATCTCTCCTCCTACCTCATGACCTCTACTACCAAGCTTCTTCTCCTTGGATACTTTGACATCCATCTTGACTTTCCTGAAGGGCCTAGTGTACTAGTATGCAACCTTTGTGACTCTCTCTCCATCACCATTCTTCCCTCTGATCTGACCCATTAAGCACGGACACAACTTGGATGCGCTCATGGCAGCAGACATCCCTATCACAAACCCGCTCATTGCTCCTCTCTCCTGGTCTGAGCATGCTCTCCTCTCCTCCCACCTTCCGCTCCCAGGCTCTCTGGCTGAGCCACCGCCTGCAATAACAGTCTCATTCGACCGATGAAGCAAGTGTCAGTTGCTGCTTTCGCCACCACTTTCATACCCCCTACTCCTGCTATTCACTCTTCCACTGACATAGCCCTTAGTACCGTTCAACTCTCCATCTCCAACAATCTTGACACCCTTGCCCCTGTCATGAGGATCTGTATGAAGACTGCCTCAGCTGGTATGACTCCGACCTAGCCTCACTCAAACTAAAGTGCAGAGCTGCTGAACGGAAATGGCACATCCACGGACAAACTGGCCTGTCACCTGCGCCAAAGGCAATACTGTTTCTCAATCCGCGCCAAGATGAGGGCTCACATCCAAGCCCACCGCTCTGGAGCCACTAACAATATGGCTGAATTGTTCAAAATCTACAAGGAATTCACCTATCGTTCTGCAGTTTCCACCTCCCCTTGTCCATCCCAGGCCCTCTGTACTGCATTGGCCTTCCATTTCACAACATAAACTCAGGATTTCCTGTCCACACTCTCCTCTACCCCCTCCCTATACCCCACTTGCTTTCAGGCCTCCCTTTGGCACACTCTCCACCTCCCCCCTCATTCTCCTCCTTCTCCTGCATAGCACCGGATGAGGTTTCTAAAGTTGTCCGCTCTATGAATGTCTCCTCCAAACATGTGTTGCCCTGCTCCTTCAGAACTAGCAAGGACAACATCTCCTCTCTCTCTCCTGCCCTAGCTGATTTATGTAACCACTCCTTTGCCACTGGCTCTTTTCCTATACCCTTTAAGCACTGCCTTGAGCAGATCTCCTATAAATGTCATCCGCTGAACCACCCTGCCATGCCACCTATCACCCTATCTCCACCATCCCCTTCGTGGGCCAACTCTTGGAGAAATTGGTCATCTCCCAATTGATCCACCACATCAAACTTGGTGGGTGTCTCCATGACCACCAATCTGGGTTTAGAGCATCCAGAGGCACAGAAACCTCTCTACTGAACACCCATGAAGATCTGCTCTCTAACCTTGATTCCGACTCCCCTATCATTCTCATTCTCCTTGCTATTTCCTCAGCCTTGGGCATAGAAAATCATTCCATCCTCATAGAATGGCTCATCATGGACTAGGCACTCGACTGGCTGACCTCCTTCCTTTCCGATCATTCTTCCCAGGTGCAGCTGTGCGTTTTACTCTCTTCCACCTCACTCTCTACATGTGGCGTTCCTCAGGGCAATATCCTATGGCTGTGGCTCTTCAACATCTACCGTGCCTCTCTTGCCCACTTGTTCTCCTCCTTTGCTCCACAATTCCAGTGTTATGCTGATTATACACAGCTTTTTCAAACTTCCCTCCACTACGTGTGCTTCCCAGTCTCTCATTCCTGACTTTCTGACTGGTATTCAGTCATGGGGCACTGCTAACAATCTTTGTTTTAATGCCATTAAGAACAGGATCCTTCTCATTGGGACCCCTGCTCTCTGCTTCTCCCCCACTCTTTGGCCGCCCTCCTTGGGTCCTCTCCTCTCACCATATTGTGAGGCCAAAAACCTTGGTGTCATATTTGACTCCTCTCTCTCTCTTTCTCTCCTCACATCATGGACCTCACCATGATTGTCCGCTTTCAGCTTCACCTCCTTAGAGGCCTTGCCCCCTTCCTCACCTTCCCCCAGATATTCAATGTCTCTAGAGCTCTGGTCCTCTCTGGCTGGACTATTGTAACAGCCTCTTCCTCAATCTACCTCTGTCCTCCCTTCGCCCCATTCAAAAAATCCAGAATAGGACTGCAATAATTATCCTTGGTTTCAAGCCCATGGACCGCATCTCTCCAGCTCTATAATCTCTACACTGGCTCACAGCAGCCGCGAGCATCAAATTCAAGACCCTCTGCATTATCCCCAAGGCTTTTTGGGGCCTGGTATATATCCAACTCTCTCTCCCTAAGTACCTCCCTGCTAGAGCCCTTTGATTGTCTAGCCCCAACTCTCTGCAGATAAAACGTGTTTCCAAGCAGAGCGTGGGGAGCAGACTTCTCTGTTTGGCAGGTGCCTCCCTATGGAATGGCCTCCCAGCCCCTCTAAAACTTGAGCTGGATCTCCTTAAAATCCAGAAACTTCTCAAGACCCTTCTATTCTCTACCTCTTTCACTCTCTTGCTAATTCCACTTCAGAGACTGTTAGGGAGAATTCTCCAGAATGGCCAATTTCCCTTACCTACTGAGTCCCTCAGCAGCTTAGCTGGATTACTAGGTTTTATTCTTTTCACCTGGTAAGAGTGTGAGCCTTTTTTCCCACTCTTACATGTGTTTTACTGTGTGTGTTTAACATTTTTGTGTTCATAGACTGTAGAGCTTCACCTACTCCATAGGCATTATCTTTTTACTGTGTGTTACAGAGCACCTTTAGTGCAGTGACACAGGGTTGTCTTGTTCGGACTTCCCACTTTAAACTCCATTTTCTGGGACTGACTACTGTCTCCCAGAACATGTAAAGTTGCCATTGACTTTATTAGTCTTTTTAAATTCACAGTCCCACTACAAACTATCTTACATAGCGTTCTGGAAAGGGTTAATAGTTATCCCTTTTTGCCTGTCTCTCATGGAACATTATTTCGTTCCCCTTTCTTTAAGATTTAGCTGGTGGCAGTGTTATCTATGCTATTTTTCTTTTTCCTACTGCGATCTATTTAAATAGACTTGGTACTGTTTTAGGCTAAGTTACTACCCTCGAACTTAAACCCGCTGGACCCCATTTACTTTTATTTGGTTCCGGCTGGGTTTATTCACCATTTCTTTTTGTAAAGGTCTTTCTCGTGTTTTACTCTGCACGCCAAACCAGGTTTGGTTCCTTTGTTCGCTGTCCTTTGGCAGGCTTCTGCACAGAAGCCCTCCTTAGGCGCCTGAATGTCTGAAGGGGACAGGATGTGAGGGAGGGGTTTGAGACTCCCTGCACAGGGATAAGTCTGGCTGCTCAGCCATCACTACCACTTTACTGTGTAGTACAGGCTTGTACCAAAGGTGAATCTGTACTGTCACTTGTAGTCTTGTGTGTGGTGTTCCCAAAGGGTACTTCATATGATTCTGCCTAACAGAGACTGCAACTGGCAGCTTGGTCCCCTACGAGTCATACAGGCTACCAGGCCCTCCTTGACTGGTCTATACCACAACTCCCACTATCATCATTGGCCTTCAGGTCCCCCTCCCTGATTAGCATCCCCCTGAGTATGATCCACTCCTGTCCTCGCACTTGGTTGTTGGCCCCGACCTCTGGCGCCCCCTTGAACGTATCTCCCCCTATTTCCCCCATGAGCTTGTCTAGCACCAGTGCCAACACTTCCCCCCCTTCTTGCACTTCTCGTTACTACACTTGAATGACGTCACAAGGCCTAGCAGGACCGTTATTCTTGTTTATTTCCCTTGTTCCCTCCCTTTTTCTGTCTTGTGACACCTGGAAACACGTTTTGCCATATAGGCACCTTACACATACTCAATAAATACAAAGTAAAAAAAAAATAGCCACATGCAGCCCAGCCTCAAAACTATCCTTAGCATACCCTGTATATCATTTTGGGGCTGTTTCCCAAAACTATTTCAGATCTCTTTCTCTATCTGCATGATGGCAGAGTTTCAGAGCAGAAAAGCATCATGGGAAATAATATCACTAACATTTTAGGTGCAGGGACACCCTGCTCTCTGCCAAATAAATAAAAAAATGACTTGATGGATTTACTCCAAACAATCTAAGGATTTCCCTCGAGCACTTTGCGTCCAACTTGTTTCTTATTTGGCGAATTTCCATCCAGCAGTTTGAGCTGTGCATTTCAGAAACCCTAGACATTTTCCTGAGGGAATACCAATGTAAAAAGTATAAAAACTCACAATGTTTTTACCCTCTACAACTTTTGAACCAAAAAATGTATTTGCACAAAATGGCTTGGCGGACCCGGAAGAGACTTCTTATTTGGAGAATTTTGTACATATTGCTCAAAAGTTATTAGATTTAGGATTTTCACATTTCCTATGGATGATAGGTTTCACCTTAACTATAGGATGACTAGCATTGACCTAAAATAATTAAATGATCATTTGCCTGTTAGCAATTTACTGGTCAGACATATTTGATCACTACCTCAACTACATAACATCGTAAACTCTAATGCTACAGCCAGGATGCAAACTATTGGCTCTGCTTTATGGCAACTGTATTTTAGCAAGCTTTTTGTTGACATAAGTTGTCAAAGTTTCTTCATGCCTGGAGGTGGTACACAGGGAGAGACCTGTGGTGCACAGGGACGGACCTGTTCAGGTGATCGGGAGCCACAATGGTACTGCAGGACTCTTTGTTGTTGAAATGGAATCATGCTGTTTTATCCAGTTTTTATGAAGGAATGTGGATTTTATGCCTGCTCAGGAGGGCTGGCATGGCCGGTAAGGGCCTGCCAGCCCGAGATAAGGCACACCCTAGCTCCGGACACATCTCGGGCTGTTGTTCCTCAGTGGACCCGAAAGCCATTTGCACCCTGGGGTTCATCCGAGTTGCGAATGGTTTTCATAATTTTTTCTCTGCATATTTGCACTGCTTGCATAGCCAATCTCCAAAGGAAAGAATAAAAAATGCAAAAAAAATGATGCCTGCCGTCATTTGGTGGCTGCCGGGAGTTGGCAGGAGTGCCGGGACCAGAGTACAGAGCTCTGGTACTGCAGGGATGGAGGGAGGGGTGGGAAAGGTGATCAGAGGAATTTTGGGGGGGCAACAGGGAGAGGCATCCTGTTGCAGCCCCACATTAACAAACATAAAATAAAATGGTGCCACAGGGCCTTGGGTGTCTGGTACAGCGCGGTGGAAAATACCTTTCCCTGCCCACTGTTCCAGCCACCTGATTGGCTGGGCGCTCTTCCCTGAAACCATTTCTGAAGCTTTTTCAGCTACTTTCCATGTAGTCAAATGAACACACGTCTCCAGAGAGTAATTTAAAAGTGGACCACATTGTCACTGAGTGATTTACAGAAACACCCTCTGAATATCGACCCAGTCACTTACATTTTTTTATTGAACACCATAATGAAACGAGGAAAATAAATAATGTCCCATCTGCAGACAAGCAGATAATTGGTTCTGTCTGCTGCACTCCAACGATGGGTATTTCCATGGAAGACCGGTTGCAAGGTTAAACATGAATCAGGACTATAGGTTATCTCGCATGACTGCTAAACTGTTACCAAATGCATGGCAGCACTGAGAAGTGCTCACAGGCCTTTTTGAGAAAATAAATAATTCATTTGATCGGGTCTCTTTTCCTATTATTTGATGTTGTAATGCACACAAAACCAATGCCATTCTGAATGCTCTTGTCCAGTAATTTGCTGAACCGAAATTCACTTAAAATTAAGCTTTCCTTCTCAATGTGTCTCATCGTTTATAATGCAAAGAATGCAAATATTGCCACTGACATTTCTTGTATGTTAATATATACCCCAAGGATGCACTATAAGCCAAGCATTAACAAATCAAATAGGTCTGTCTCTAGTTAATACCACGTGCATTCTCATATTACTATCTTCTATTTGTCGGAGGACAGTTTCCGCATGTGAATGTTTTGGACATCATGATCCAGATACATTCTTAAATACTAAATGCAATCCCCATATGGCAAATGAATGTTCAAATGTTGTGATACTACCATGCCACGTCCAGCTATGTAAATGACAATATAACGTCAACGTATTCCAAAATCACGCCCATAATCTCAGATGCCCCCATCATATACCGACTTAAAGCTCATATTCCCCATATGGTAATCTGCCCCAAAGATGCGCTGTACTAGTAGCCAAGCATTCAGAAATTCATTAGGCCTGGCCTTCGGTTATGCCACGTGGAGCCTCATATTCGTAGTCGACATTTTCTAACGGACAAGTTCCCAATCCAAAATGCTGGTTTGAGCCATCATAAGGCAGGCGACGCCTCATACACCAGATGCTGTTATTATATGGCAAGTTAATGTCCCGATGTTGTAGTACTGCCTTGAGATTCCAGGTTCAACAGTATATGGCAATATACAGCAACGGTTCCATGTCTTAACTGCGGATGTATTTACTATGCAGATCTTTCCTGCGCAGTAAATACATCGAAACTCCTCTCCTTGCCGCTCAGTCCCACACCAAACGGACTTTTTGAAGGGCCCTCCTTCCTCCCATACACCCTGCCTTAACATCCTTGAAGGGGGGTTTCACCTACCCCACCCCAAAACTCTGAACCCTCACATCAAACTTCCCTGTGGCTCCCAACAGGCTCAGCTTCCTCCACTTCAACTCCAGAACCGTCAGTGTGTTGCCCACGACCAAACTCCCCCTAACTGCCCATTCCACACCCAACCCACAACGCACACTGGGACAGCTTGGCACACTGCAAGAGCTGCGCGGTAAAGCCCTACATTGTACTTGCATCGTGGCAAAGGCAGGTCATGTTGCCAACATATGTTAATGCCAGGAGCATAAGCCTACTCAACCACAAAGTATGTCGAGTTACAACGTATAAGCCCGAGTACTCTTCCCAGGCCAGGATTCAATATCATGATATGATATTTTATTTATAGCGTGCCTAACCCAAGTGTTTCAAGGCGCGACGAGGCATAGGAAGGGAACAAGGGGGGACAAGATAACAATCTTAATAGGCCCAGTGACATTGAGATCGCTCAAGTGCAGGCAGGGGAAAAGGGCAGAAGTGACAGGGGAACGGAAGGGGGAGAAGTGCAGGACATGTGATTGCCAAAACACAAACCAAGCTATAGAATAAAAAAATAATATAACATTAAAAAAAAAAAATCATAAACCCAGGTAATCATACTGAATGCCAAAATCCATGTTCCTTCAATTAGTGCACAGGGTTCTTAAAGGAGTCACCAGTTATTAACCCCACATGACAGCATGCCTCTGGCCTATTTATTTTAGATGTCCCCGAGTCGAATGCGTATTCCAGTATGCACTTGGATGACTGCAGTTTTCTTTCCATAGGAGTACATGTCCTAGAATACACTACGTCTCTCTTGTCGCAGACAAATACACATGAATGCATGTCATCATATAAAAAGTTCTGATGCCAGTTCAAAGTCGAGCGGTACTGAATCCACTGTCTAAAATGTATCTTGATTATATTGATTAGGTTGTTCATTAATGATGTGTGGGATGTTTCTTCCTCAGATGCTTTGCTCGCTGTGGAATCTGAAAAGGTCACCCATACATTTCCTGTGGTTCGGATGCAAGTCCAATGCCCCAAATGCGAGAGGAAGTACTGGTTAAGGAAATTCCTATAGTGAGGAGAGTGGGACATGTATAGAGTCAGCAATTCTGTCTTTGTGCATGGCAAATCTATCTACTAGGTAATAGTTGTGTCAAGTGCACATGCATTTTTTAGAACAAACCTATGAAGAAATGTAGGGCAGTGACATGCAGTATGCACCAATCATAGAGGGTAGTCCAGGTGGGATCATGGACCGTTTTGCTGCAATGTAGCAGCTGATTAGAACTAATTTCACGGGTAGAGAGAAGTGCAGGAGGCACCCCATGTAGTTGAAAAGCTGTTCTGCAGTGTGGCAGACAAGTAAGGGTAGATTACTTAAAGGATGTATAAGTAAACCTATAGAGTTAACAACAAGTAGAGGTGCTTAATAACATGGAATAGGGCATGTTGGAGATTGCAGATGACTAGGCCCAGAAAGAACTCAGGGTTTTCGGCAGTGAATTAGGCTTCATTCGTGTTCGTTTTAGTTGGTGCACAGACAGGGTGAGCATCCTTGGAGGTGGTGTGAAATGCTGCGCAGTTATCGTTTGAGGGTGCAGAGCGAAGGAGGATCCCATGTGTCGAACAATGGCTAATAAAACAAGTAATGTTTCAAATCCATGGGCAGCAGACCAGAAGACAAAGGACAAAGGTTTTTGAGAAGACAGTAATATTGAAGTGCAACCAGTGGAAGCTTTGTAAGGAGCGACTCTACTGCCCCCACTGAAGGAATGACCACTCAATTGGTACTGCAGCAACTAAGGGAAATACATCTCAAGCATTCAGGAAATATTTGCATCTCAGTAGTTTTTCTTTATAAGGATGCTTGTCCGATGTTAAGAAAAGCTCTCGAAATGCAACATGTTTCCAAACAGAAGTCGCAATATAAGCTGTCAGCAGTACAGCTACTAGGGTGAGACCCATAAGGGAGTGCCAAGCATTGCAGCCGCATGGGAATAGGATGAGGTAATTGATGTTGTTTTTGCCACAAGATTGCAATGTTTTTCACGTCTTGAAAAAATGTCAACTCTTTCCTCATGATTCTCTCCTTTATATACCGCCATTTAATGATCATGCTTTTAATGAAGCATGTCTTTTTTCGTGGCTGAGATTGCAAGTATGAATAAAATGTGTGTTTTCGTGCAATTTGTGGGCTAATTTTGGCTCACTGGATTGATTTTGCTTGTTTAGTGTTTTGGGCCTAACCTACACTATGTTCTTATTCGAGTCCCCCCATGGATTGGCATTATTGCAATCTTGAAGCCCATATGATCTGGCTTTCTTAGTGACTTGAAATGTTCAACCTCTTTATTTATCTAGTTTAATTTGTATTAAATAGCAGATGTGCTACTATTCTCCAAGAACATGTTCACTGCCTCCTAAATTGCCTCCTGTATCTTTCAACCGATCTTTTGTGTGGTAGTTAGTGAATGTACTCAGATATTTGGTCATGATTTGGTTGAATCCTTATCCATGAGGAACAGAGATGGCTCAGTCTTCATTTGGGGTGCTCCAGGCGTAGTACTTCATATATTATTTTAACACATGAGCCTGAAGCTCAGTGCTAACATTTGTCTTCTTAATAATTCTAATATTTACATTTATATGGTCAGTGGCCTGGCTTAGACATCTCGATTGGCGTATGACCGTTTGTAATTCCTTGTCACTGAAACTAAATATTTCTGCTGCATACATGCCTCACACGTTATAGCTCTCAGACAGCCAAAAACACAATGTTGCCCACAAAGATGTTGCAGTCCAGTAGTCGGAAGATGAGTAATGACTTACAATTGCCCATACATGTTCTTAGCTTTGCTACATAGCAAGGTTCTAATTCCATTAGGGAAATACTCGAATAACCCCTTTCAGGAACTGAGGTAATGAATGAACAATTCAGAATATGCAGTTATAATCTGTGATTTGTCTCTGCCTTGCCTTTCTACAAGGGCCTATGCACAACATTCACTCTCTCTGTTCCGACCAGGCATGGCTTAAGGACCTGCCTCTTACACTCTGCAGTCCCACATACGAACAGTGCATGGTGGAGGCAAACTATGCTATAGTTGGTAACCATGTCCTGACGTTTTTAGTGTTTTTTAGGTTTTGTATTACAACAATGGGCATGACTTACAAAGCCTTTTTCAATTAGGGTTTCGCACTAAAAAGTGTTTTATTTTGTAAATCACGCCCCATGTCTATTCTACTAAATGTGTTTATGTACATTGGAAATATTTTTTTGTATTTTTTTTTCCAGAGATAATTTTGCAATGGTTTACCTTCATCTAAAGTTTATTTTTATTTTCTTATTCTGGCAACTTTAAAGATTCCTATAACAAAGCATAACGGTAACTATTCTCAACAATTCTCTCACTGCATTTCTATGTGTTTGAGACTATTATAATGCATATATTACCAGTGGGGTGCTCTTAAAGTATGTTATGCATCCTTTCCATGCATGAGCTGTGCCTTGTGCATGGCTCTTGGCCATAGTTTACAGGTTGCCTTGGGCTCTCCTTCAGGTAGGCTATACAAATCTGCACTTACTCTATCAGTATTGTCCCTTGACCTAATATGATAGCAACCTCGTCTGTTTCCTCCACCCTCCCATTGCTGTTTTATCCTCCCCACCACTCCTCCAGCACTATCTGAAATGTCGTCAGGCCTAGTATGATAGTCGCTTGTTTTGTTCCTCCCCCCCTTTCTGCACCCATCTCCCTCACCTTTTGTTTTTCACCGGCTCCTTATCTATGTCTTAGCTCTTGCACTATCTGAAATGTCGTCAGACCGAGTACGATAGTAAATTTCACATCCTTACTGTTCATGGCCTGTGCAGAATGTGGTTGTATTTTCCCTTATTCTCTCCCTTGCCTTGAAGCGCTTTGAAACACATTGTGTATAAGCGCTATATAAATAAACTATCAAATCATATCATATCACTTATGAGTATGATCCCACAGATACTTCAAGTGTTGTGTTTTCAATGACAAGGGGATTCGGTCAACCTCCGCCCAGTATTGCTGCAGATTGATTTGACGTCTCTTGCTCAGCTTCCAGTTCAACATTATAGTATTGAGGATTTGGACGTCCTCAATGTTGGAGCATACCAGCTTGTCTTTTCAATGTGCCTAGCAATGCACATAAAAGCGTAATATGGGACATTTATTTTTATTTCTGAAGTCTGTGGTTCAATAACAGACTAGAAGAAAACGCTTAAAAGAAGTTCATCAAAAGCCCTTTAGTCCATATTCTGATCATGAGAGCAGCCAGTCAAAATGTGGCTTTCAGTCAAGATGGCCGATTTGTGCATCTGCAGAAAACGTTTATTTGATACATTTGTGTAACATTATCACGGCCACTTATGAATAAGAGAGACGCTGGCATTTAAAGAAGAATATTGAAAGCTAAACAGAAGACGGCCTTGTGACTGCGGAGATTAACATTTTCTGATTAATTGTTTACAATCAAACTCTCACCGTTTCAATGGGCCTTGGGTGAAGTCAAAGGGACATATTACCGGTAAGAAGGGATGATAATACTCATTACTCCACTTCATCCAGGACTGAAATGCCTCTGTAATCTGACAAAGAAAATCCTATTTTCCAGAACATTGGTTATATATTTCACAGAGCAGCTGGTCTCCCAATCTTTTGCTCAGCACACTAACCAGAGAAGTCTGTTTTGACCTCCCAGTCCCAATATTATGGTGGACAAGTGTTTTCAGAAGACAATAATTCTCCCCATGCAATGCTTCAGAAAAATCTGGAGCAGGATTTTTAACAGTATTCAAGCCCTTTTTCACATAATTTATTTGCAATGGAAGTCTCACCGTTCTGTACTTTAAATCTGGAGTCACAAACTTGGAATTGGGAGATGTGAGATTTAACTGGAGTGCAATCTCATACACTAGATATCTGCATTAACCAAGCTGAGGACAAGCATGAATGACACAAGATGGTTAAACCTGGTTGGACCCATTCGAAACTATTAAGAATCACTGGCATATTTGCTGTTTTGGTAGATTTGGGTACATTGTGTGACCTTGCTCTACACACCAGGCAAATAGTTTTTATGAAGGTCAGGCCAAATAGAATAGGACATGTGTGGATCAATTTTGGGAGCAGTTGTTTCCGCTGAGGCAAAGGCATGTGAGGGATTAGGTTTTTGTGAGGGAGAGGTAGGAAATGAATAGATTTAGTTGAGGGAGATATAAAAAGTTAAATAATTATATAGTTTAGGCAGAGGTAGAAATACAATAAGAATGGCCATATTTTTGTGTTTCATACTAACGAAGGAAGGAGAAAATCCCACTTGAACACTTTTCACAAAATCCTATGGGCCTCATTATGAGGTAGGTGGTAAGGGATTACCAGCACCGGTAAGGACACCGGTGCCAGTAATCCCTTACCACCCTATTCCGAGGTCCCTTAGCGGGTCCTTTCCTTAACGCCTGGTTTTACCAGGCGTTAAGGACAGGACCCGTTGAGGGACTTCAGAGCTAATAACGGTACCGCAAACTGCGGTACCGTTATTAGCTCCATCCCCATTCCCATTGAGCCCTATGGGGGCTCAATTGGGAATGGGGAATGGTTCCCGCAATGGGGACTTACCAGGTCCTCCAAGGTTGGAATGACCCGGTAATTCCCTATTTCGGGAACCCGGACCCGGAATGCGGTAAGGGGGTAGCCATGGTGCTAGTAGCACCATGGCTACCTCCTACCTCGTAATGAGGCCCTATGTCATTTCTTGTCAGTGATTTTGGGGTAAGGTGAAAACGCCAAGATTATTTGTAGGATTGCGCGGAGATAGCATTACGTTACCGTAACTTTCATGAATAGAATGTCTATGAATTTATGGAAGCAGAAAAATAACTTCATTGGCTGAAACTGGGTGTGCAATCATTTGGGATGATAGAAAATACTATTGGCAAACAGGCTTAGAGCTGTTTAGAGGCTGTATAGCACATTCAGCGGCTTAAACTGTGGGCAGAACATTGTGTTATATACGATGAAAAATACTATTTGGCATAAAAAATACATATGACTTCATTATGAATGTGGAGATATTAGCAGTGCAAAGACGACCACACTCGTTTACTTTTACTGCCGGAAATGTGTGCGGTTTCTCGGCGTAATTTAACGTCTTGGTTATTTCACCCTATGCTCTCCCATTGTATTCCATCGGGGCTATGCACAAGGGGATTCTGTATATACTCAGACAGTTTTTGACGTATGATTTTATCTAACTCAAAATCTGTCATGGCAAAGCCGTAAACAGGCTGTATTTGGATTAAACAATGGTTTAACCATTACTACCAGATTAGGAATGCAGGCCTGATACCTATTTGAGAGGAAGGGCAGACATCCACATGTTATACATGTACTGTCTGTTTTACTAACCGGATTGATTTTGGATTTATAATTCCATAAGTGTGAAAAATGTCTGCCTGAGCATAATTGTATTACCTACAAAAATGGCGTTCAGAGTGCTTGCAGCATTGCCATTGACAATAACATCGTTTCTTCTCCTTTAACTCCAATGAGACTTTGCAATGGGGAATACATGTAAACTCATGATATGGGGGCAACACTACTGTTACCTCCAATAATGGACCTACTAATAAAGTGGTCTAAGGTTTATTGGAAAAGACACACACTAGGTAAGAACGTGTATCGCAGAGCATACGATATACATTATAAATACGGTAACCATGGCACAAATGGTTGCTTGCTATGTTGTAAAAAAAACAACTGATAATATCCAGTGGATTGTACTAATGATCATCGAAAACAGTCCTCACAAAATACCACAATCATGATCTGAACAAAAATGGGGAGTGGCTTGGACTTTAGAGTCATGAAATGGTTTGCAACTTTAGAGTAGCTAGTCATTTCTCAGACAAAAAGAAGAGTGACACTTTTCACATTCTCATTTGTGATTGTGAAAGTGAATGCAGTTGCTTCATTTATCTGGTTCATGTATGTATCCCCATCTGAGCATGATTGCAAGTTTGCTTTCCCTAACAATTGATTCAATGATGTCAATATACTAATGACATGATGGAGGATGGACTTTCTTGGTCCCCTAATTACTTGGATAATTAAGGCAGGAGTAGGTCACCCTTTTGTCACTTTCAAAGAAAGGTCTTAGAATTCTTTGGGCAAAGGAAGATATTATATTCAAAGGCTAACAATAGGTGTACAATATGTTTGTGACATTGAGATAAAATGCAATCGAATAATGTGCGGACGCGATTATATTCATTAGCTGTAAACGACGGGCATCTCTTTTGTAATGGATGAGAGAACATCTCAATTGCAGATAACACGTTTTAGAATGTGTTAACTGCTGAAGAGTACATTGACGAGTTGCACTGGACATGTCAAAATGCATGTGAAATGGGAGAAAATGCAATATGTAAAAAAAGTCTTAGCACTATTTGAAGAATGAGGACATAATATACGGACACTGTAACTGCTTTCTTTTTGTGATGCAACAAAGAAAGTACCATTTGCATGAAATACGTCTAAGACTGATCTGTCCGAAAGAGATCACATTCAATATATGTAATGGAGCGCACAGCACAATTATTGTGGTTACAGAGACATGCCACTTTTGAGTGTCAGCATCTGGGTAACCTAAAGGTGGCAAAGGCAGAGGGAGGCATTCAGCTAGAGGTGGTTTTACATCAGCCGCACTGTATTGGTTCTTCTTCAGAGATGGCAGGAGTGTGTGTGTGTGTGTGGTAATTTCAAGGTGTGTGTTTCACATATTACCACAAAATGTGAAGGAAATATATCTCTTATCTGTGCCTGTTATACCTTTATGATTGTGTTGGCCTTTGAACTGTAGAAGTGTGAGGACTGCATGGGCGCATTCGCACATACTTATTCATTTTATTTATTTATTTTATTCATTGCATTTGGTTACACACCCAAACCCTTAGGTATCACAGCGTGGTTTACATACATAATAGGCATCCTAAGCGGTTACAAGACATCTTGGGCATCTTAGTCGGTTACATGTGTCTTAGGCATCTTGAGCAGGTACATCAAGCAGTCATTAGTCTGTGACATAGGTGTAGATAGGACAAATGGGTTCCCCCAAACAAACACAAAGTGGATGCAGAGTTGGTCACAGTCAGTTTGAGGATTGTGCTTACACTGTTAGTATTTGTTAAACAACCAGGTTTTAAGTTGTTTCTTGAACTTTAGGATGGAGGTTGCGTTGCTCAGGTGGGTGGGAATCATATTTCAGATGCGGGGAGCTGCTATGGGGAAGCTGGGAGCACCTGTTCTGGATGATGTGAAACGAGGGATGTGGAGGTGTGTGTTAGCGTTGCATCTGCGTGTTCTAGTGGTGGTTTTGCGAGAGATGCTTTGACAGGGGTAAGTAGGGGCTTTATCAGACATGCATTTATGGGTGATGGTAAGAGTCTTGTAAATAATTCTCACTTGTATAGGAAGCCAATGCACATCTCTTGTGTGTTGAGGGATGTGGTATTTTATATTGATGTCCCAAGCTGCTCTGAGGGCTTTACTTTGGAAGAGTTGCAGTTTAAGTTCTTTTTTGAGGTACCTAGCAGTAGTATGTTGCAATAGTCTAAGTTTTCAGGATGAGGGCTCTGGCCAGTGCAGGGCAGTTTTCAGCGGAGAAAAGAGGCCTGCTTAGTGTGATGAGTTTGGCTGTATATGCCGTGGAGGAGGCAAGGGCACTGACGTAGTGGTTCATAGTGAGACTAGAGTCAAGGTAGACTCCTAGGGTTTTGACTTTGTGAGATATGGTGATGGGGGTACCGTCTATCACTATGGGGGTTTAATCCGGGTGGAGTTTGCTAAGTTTGGCTTGGGAGTCGACTATGAGGATTTGTGTTTTTTCTCCGTTAAGGCAGAGTCTGTTGTTAGTCATCCAGTTGTGGATGAGGGAGTACATTTTGTTAACGTGGGCCTTGTCCTTTTCGATTTTACCTGTAATGGGTATAAGTATTTGAGTGCCGGTGGTGAAGTTTGTTTAAATTCCCCCTATAGCATCTAGTGTGCCGAAGAGGAATTTCATGTATGCGTTGAAAAGCATGAGGGAGAGGCAGGATCCTTGCGGTACTCCCAAGGGTACGGGGATGGGGTTGGCTGCTTCATCTCCTACGGTGAGAGGTGTGGTTGGAAAGGAATGATTTTATTCAAGTCGTGACTTTCTTAGAGAAATGAAAGTTAGTGGTTAGGGTTTGGCACAATTTGTCATGGCCGACTAAATCCAAGGCCGCAGAGAGGTCTAGTAGTAGTAGGATGCATAGCTTACCAGAGTCTCTGATAGCGTCCATCTGTTTTTTTAAAGTCTAGAAGGGCGATTTCAGTACTGTGCCTAGGACGGAATCCTGATTGTTTTTGTCCTATTAACTGGTTCTGTTCTAGATGGGATTGTACTTGGGTATATGCTATTTTGTCGACCAATTTAAGCAGAAATGGCACTGTATTGATGGGCCTATAGTTAGTCGGGATTGCCGGGTCAAGGGAGGGTTTTTTGAGTAAGGGCATGGCACAGACTATTTTAATGGATGCTGGTATTTCACTAGAGTTGAAAGAGTCATTAACAAAGTCGGTAATGATGGGTGCTAGTGTGGTAGTACAGTCTTTGACAACTTTAGCCGGGAAGGTGTCACCTTTACAGTTGGACGGCTTAAGAGAAGCTATTGTTTTGAGGATCTGGTGATTGGTGACTTGAGCAAAGTTGAATTTGGGTGTATCCAATCTTGTAGTAGTGCCTGAGGGGTAAGTAGGGTTGGCTGAGAGCTCTAGGGCCTCTTTTTGTGAGGCTATTTTGCTTTGGAGAGTATTCACTTTAGCGGAGAGAGCATCCTTAATGGTGGTACACCAAGCTAGTGTGGTAGTACAGTCTTTGACAACTTTAGCCGGGAAGGTGTCACCTTTACAGTTGGACAGCTTAACAGAAGTTATTGTTTTGAGGATCTGGTGATTGGTCACTTGAGCAAAGTTGAATTTGGGTGTATCTAATCTTGTAGAAGTGCCTGAGGGGTAAGTAGGGTTGGCTGAGAGCTCTAGGGCCTCTTTTTGTGAGGCTATTTTGCTTTGGAGAGTATTCACTTTAGCGGAGAGAGCATCCTTAATGGTGGTACACCAACCTTTGCTAGTGTTCATAAGTCTGGTGGATAGGATGGGGGATTTGAATTCTTTGATAATGGTGAAAAGTTCTTTGGTATTGGAAGCTGCACTGAAGATGCGTTTGTTGAATGATTCCGCTTTGTGGGAGAGTACACTGAGTTTGTAGGCTTTGGAGAGTTGTTGAAGTTTGATTTGGAAATCTGGAGAGTAGTATTTTCTGGCTAACTGTTCTAAAGCTATTTCTTTCCATTCTGAGTTCTATAAGTTCATTGTTGAACCAGGATGAGCTGCGTTCAGGCTTAGGCAGTTTGGTTTTGAGTGGTGCTACTTCATCTATTGACATTTTCAGGCAATGTTGGTAGCAATCTGAAATGCTTGCTGTATTAGTATTGTTTAGCAGCTTGGCAGACGTTTAGTAGTGGATTTATATTTTCTGGGGTGAGTTTGCAAGAGTTTCTGACCTGAATAGGTGCTGGACTGCTTATTTTGGCTAATGGGTCTGTATCTAGGTTATATTAAATTTGATTAAACAATTGTCTGCCCATTGCATTTTGAGGATATCTACTAAGGTTACTGCAGTCTTCAGGGTGAGTATCCAGTCAAGGATTCTACCTTTGGAGTGGGTAGCGGCGTTCACAATTTGGGTGAATTGCATCTCTCGGAAAGCATTGTGGCAGGCTGTTGCTTTGCTGTCGATGGGGTCATAATATCCTAAGTTGAGGTCTCTTGGTACTTAGTTTTAGGTTTGATCAGGGGCATGATTAGGAGAGGTAGGTCTTTGTCTGGATTATTTGAGGCACTAGGTGCTCGGTAAACTATTAGGAAGTTAATTGTTACCTTGGGGTTAATTGCTAGATTATGGGCGAGGATTTCATAGCCTGAAAGTGATTGCATTTTGCATTCCCTAAATTGTGCTGCGGTTTTGTGGATGATGGCCACTCCACCACGTATAGCATCTGAGCGGTCGGCTCTGAGGAGGCTGTATTCTGAAGGGACAGCTAGTGAGATCTGAGGGCCTAAGGCTGTATGGAGCCATGTTTCGGTGAGCACTAGGAAGTAAAGTTTGAGTTCTAGAATGCTTTTGTGTGTATCAATGGCATGCGCCCCAAGGGATCTAACATTTAGAAGGGCTCCTAATAGGGGCTGATTGGTTGTCTGTGGGTTAGTGGGCAGGCTCAAATTGGTCTGAGGAAGAAATGCTGGGGTGTTGGGTATGTTGTCCGGGGTCGCGTTAGGGGTGGTAGCCTCTTGCGAGCTGATAACGGGGCTCTCCTGAATCATGGGAGGTTTAGGCAATGTAGTGTCGATGGGAGTGGGGGGGTATGCTGATTTTTGGTGTAATGGTGTTGGTGATGGGTATGTGCTGATAGTCTGTCATTTCCTTTAAGAGCTTTGATGGGTCTGGTTTGGGTTAGATTGTGTGCCGTTCTAGAGGAGATGGGTAAGCATCGTATTCTGCCTATTAGGGGCTGGGTTTGGATGTGGGGGTGTAGTGTAGTAGGGAAGGCTGGGGTGCTGGGGAGGAATCGTGTGGGGCAAGGCAAGGGGTGGTGTCTAAAGCAGTGTAGCCGGGCCAGGTCTGTCTTATGGAAGATAAATGCACCTTTAGAAAAGGCCAGGCCTGTCTTAAGGACATAGGTACACCACCAGCGTGGCTGTATTGACCATGGGCATGACTACTGGGAACCCAGAAATAGTGTTGTACAAACTAGTGTTGTTAATACTGGAGACCGTGAGATGGTGAAGTAGGGTACACTGTAGTATTAGGAGGTAACTCAGGAAATAGAAAATGATGCAGAGTGTGGTTGGAGCTCTAAGGTGTAGTAGCCCTGGTGTGTTGCTCGATGGCTCCTTGATCGGTGGGGAGTGAATATTGAGGTCGGGTAAGGCAGGTGTTGGCATTGGGGTGGTGCTCTGGCATGATGCATGGGTGCCTTGAGGGCACAGCATTTGAGCAGAGGGCGTAGCAAAAGAATTCAAGGTCTACTAGTGGAGATTCTAAGAGTAGGAGTGGATAGGACCAGGGCAAGGAGCATGGTGAGTAACGCAGTGAGTCTGCCACTGAGCATTGTTAGCTAGGATGCTGTGCATGATAGTGTTGTTTTGGAGCTCTGCCTGCAGAGTGCAGAGGAAGAAAATGCTGTGGGCAAATCTGTACGCTCCCCTGAGGGATTGGCTATAATGAGTTGAGCGAGGGGTGGGGAAGCGCTTATAATAGTAGGGCGCAAGGAGACATTCAAGGCTTCCGCCTACCAAGATAGATAACAAGCTTACTTATCCTTGAACTCCTGCAGAACAGAAGTCAATTTGTCACAGTCTCTGTCTTTCTCTATGTGGGTGAGAGGAGCATTGACAGGTTCATGTTTTCTAAAGTCAGCCAGCATTTGCTGACAGCTGCGTCACCAGAGGGGGAAAACATCTTGGTGAGAGGGGCAACTGTGCTTTTTCCCCTTTGTTTTGTTGCAAAAGCAGCTATTTAAACAAACAATGTCATTGTTTAAATGTATCAACATTGGACACTCGTATGTGCAATTTCACAATATTTATTTCTATTAGTACCCGGCGAGAGTCAAGCAGAATGCAACACGCATTCTTATTCTGATTGGCTCTCACCGGGTCCTTACCCGGCCGAGAATCCTTTGATTCTCGGCTGGGATTCCAGCGTCTTGTTCTCGGTGAGGGGCGTGTCAGCCCCTCAGCCAAGGAGGAGGCTCAAATCAGGGCCATCCCCGCTCTGAGCCTCCCCATGGCTGAGAGGCTGCCTTTGCCGGGGACTCGGGAGAGCTTTTTTTTTTTCTTTCCCTTCCCTCCCTCCTCCCTACCCTCCCCACCCCACTAACCTTCTTGCTCCTGCGTCCCCGGTGGGGGACGATGTCAGCCTCCAGCAGTGTGGAGACTCGGAGCGGGGCCATCCCCGCTCCATGCCTCCACACGGCTGGAGGCTTCCATCGTCCCCCGCCAGGGACGCAGGGACATTGTTTTTCTTTTCATATTTTTTCCCTTCCCCTCCTTTGCGCCCTCCCAACTGCACTTACCTTCTTCTTTTTGTTGGCAGCGGACGCGCCGGAAACGCTTCTGGTTCCAGCTCGTCTGCTACCGATGGCCGCCATGCAAAGGGAAAACGGACTCCATTTTTTTCCTTTTCCGGCGGCCATTTTCATTGTTGTCTTTTTTTTTTTTTTTAAACGCTGCCCTGGTCACGCAGTTTTTGCGGGCCAGGGTACTAATATGTATGCACCTCGCTTCGCTCGGGCCTATAACTATGGGCACCAGGGCATTATCTGAGTCGGGAATGCCCCGCCGCTCGGGGCATATTGCTTTAATATTCACTTCCAGTATGTACTTCAGACATAATAAGAATGATGTGTGATACTTTACTGACGGCTGTAGAGAGAAGATTATTGGTTCAGAATTAGAACGTATGGCAATGGGAATGTTATTGTCAGTGGGGCCTTTTTTTATAGCTATGCCATTCCACATTCGTGTACATTTGTTGGTAAAGTTTGGTTGCAACCCATTGCACCATGACTCAGTGGATGGGGGTCTGCCAGGTAGATATATTCATGGAAGAGGTTTCAGTTATTGGTACTTCATTATTGAAGATTTTAGAAGAGTTGGAACCTGCATGAATTTGATTGTGATATCAAGTATAGCTGTCATAACTTTTCCAAGCAGTTTTTAAGGTATTTCTTTGAGCGGTGACACGATGCAGCCTTCACATTCCGTTCAGCGCTTGACACTGAGCGTCCATAGTGCCACTCAAAGCCATGTTTTCGTCTTTGAACTATTGGGGGATTTGGTCATCTTAGGAGGGCCTGCTTGATCATCATCACAGGACGCTCTCCTATCTAAAGGAAAGGAAGATCTCAGAGGTCAAATTCAAAATTAGCGTGATTCTTGTTATTGTCAATTAGTCAGGATACAATATCCACCTTGACCCTGCACTTATATCCGTATGATGTATAGTTTGCAGGTGATATGTTTAAGCATCTTAAATATGCCGACACCAATTGAAACATGATTATATGCCAGCCAATAGCCTTTAATGTAATTTATTTCTCTCCACTTAATTTGTCTTTGTCTCTCTACTGGTAGTAAATCAAAACTGACAGATTGATGATGCTCTGTGGAGTTTGGGATTTTCGCTGCTTATCCATTTAGATTATTCCTTTTTGTTTGGCTTGTGGTCTCAGATCAGTTTTAGTCCCATTGACCCTGCTGCCTCGCATACACAATAGTCTGCAGCTGCAGCGTTAGAAGTGCTCCATTTTATCTGGGCCAAGAAATCACAGCTGTGAGAAGTGGCTCATATCATAAACAATTTGGTTTGGGAATTGCTCTTAAAAACGCTGGTTCCATTGGCTGGGGTGAAGGAAGAAGGGGAGTTGCAAAATGCCCTTCTGCCAAGAATAAAATCATCTTAAAAGCGGTGATTAATTTTACTAGTCCAGCAAAAGTGTGACTCCCAAGCTTCCCTGGGACCACGGAGACGCAGGTGTGCCAGAAAGATCTATGAACAAAGGAAGCAATGTATAATGAAATGAAGCAATTTTATTTCCAGATATCTGAACCTAGGAGTACTGCAGATTTATAGAAGCACATATGCACGCTTTGTTTCTTTTATGTTGGTAGACGGCCGAATAGTTCCCAGTGTATGCTGATATGTAGAAAGAGTGAGAAATCATTCCCGTGTTGTGAATTGTTCCAAGTTGTATTCTATCATCCGTTCAATTTTCGCTACATGCCAAGTCCTAATTCTCATCACGTTCCTCACTCTCCTTCCATAGATACAGTCTCCATAATTTAGCTATTGATGGTAAAATCAAAAGTCTTTCTATGCTAGAAATAGAAGAAAAATAGAACCTGTGTTAGAATACCTACCATAGAATTCACATTGTCACATTAGAAAAAGTTCCATGACGGTTTTAGAGCCGCTAGATAAGAATTACAAAAAAATAGATATCTTCCTGCTGCACAATGTGATCACAAAGGTGCAAGACAAAGAGGTTGCAGTCAGTACGCCCCACTATGTGCTGTGAGTACTGTATTGGAACTATGGTGAAGGGCTGCTACTGACACTATTGAGGGTTGTTAGGAAAATAATTAACACATCCTAAATCTTTGTAATGCAAACATTGTCTGAAATGTACAGAGTGCATGTTTGGGATACATGCTTGTGCAATGGGATACAGTCATTGTATGTTGTATATATGCATGTATTTATTTTAGCATAAAATACATACTGAAATCTAAATTATGTGTACTGTGATACATACATTGTACCCCAAGAATGAATATGTTGTATTTTAAAATACACACCTATCTTAAAAAATATATATATATATCACTGTTAAGGTGAGTATCGATAGGATACTGTATGGGAGTGAGTGGCCCCGAGGCCCCCTCGCGCCGTACACTCCTCAGTACGGGACTTGGACCACGTGCCTCCATTAGTGGGGTTGCCCCTTGCCCTTATGTAAAGTTAACCACAGTTGACCGCTACATAGATGGGACTACTGAGCAGGACACGGGGCATCCATCTTTTGTGCCCCCTTTCGACTCCATCTTGGGTAAACAGGCCTCACTGCGATAGTACAGCAAGGCTCAGCTCCCCCTTCCACCGCCACAGCCAAGGACAGAGACACACACAAGGCGCAGGCAGCTGGCTGGCCCCCACCCTTGCACTCCCCCGGCGAAGGAAAGCTCTGCGCTCCCATTCTCACTCTGAAGCTGGAGAAAGTTACAACAACCAATATGATACAGTTTTCTTCCTCTGAGATCACTGTTAGCATGAGAACCAGCATGTGAACCAGGATGAGCTAAGCACTTTCTGCTTGTTCGTCCCAATAAACGTGTAAGCCACCCACCCCCATTTAGAGCAATTTATTGCCATCCTGACCCTGCACTCCCTGTAAGGTATTTCCTTCAAGTGCCAGACCCTCACCTGCGCTGCGAAACCCACCCAACACACCCACTACTAACCTTAAGCACTTCGCCACAATATATGTTTTTACTTATACTAATGGGTCTAAAGCTTAGGAGATATGTGAAACACAGCTTGACTCTTTTTACATGCACAATAAAGGTCAAGGCCTCCAATTAAAGCCACGAAGGACCCAATTGTACTGACAATAAATACTATGTGTGATTTGTGTAGAAATATGAAAAGAAGTATAAAATGTTTAGATAATTTGTTATTTAGTGTTTTACGAATGCAACATATTAGCTTAGGTAGTGACCACAGTGACCGCACCCTGACCTGCATGAAGCACAAGATATTTGACGTCCATCATCTCGTCAGCCACTCAGCCAATCAGAAGGAAGAGATGCCACCCACACCTACAGCACCACACCGCCTGGCCAATCGGGTCCATTTAATATTTTTTGTTACAGTTACTTTAATTGATATATATATATATATATGAGTGATGATGTAAATGGTTTGGAGGGTTTTTTGGGTTATTTCCTAGCTGGAGAAATAAACCATCCTTTGAACTCTTGCAGCCGGTTCTCAGTGCCTCCTTCCCCGACAGGGGTTATGTTGGTTATTTTATTTTCTCTTACACGTAGTAAGCCGGGGAAAGGCACCTACAATACCCAAATATTACATTTCTAATAACTTTTGACTTGCACGATGGATTTGGCTGATATTTTACAAACAAACATTTTGTCTCAGGCACCCCAGACTGAGCATTTTGGGAGTTGTTAAAAAATTCAAAAGTAATTAAGAAAGCAAATATTCTGTGTTTGGCCTACTCCCATTTATTTTCCCTTACAGAAAAAGTCAAAGGTTCTGCACAGCACACAGTAAAAACCACTGGCTGGAATTTTGCCAGGTATGAAACTACTTGGGCACGAAGCATTGACTTGATTTCTGGCAGGGGGTTGAGGTTATTCCATATAGTAGTTGTTCAAATATTTGACGGAGAAGGGGTGTCCCTTCTCTAAAAATGATAGCTATATATGTGTCCCAGAATGCATCAGAGAGGCTGACAGGCTTTTCAGAAATGAAAACTCAGCACACAATGCTTGTCAAGGGACCCCCCCCCAAACTTCACATTTTAAGAAGAATATGTTATAAAATTAAAATGTTATTAAGAAAACAAAACACCCCAATGTCACAGTTTTCAACCCCTTAATTTTCCCATAGAGAAAATCTGTACTTTTTGAACAGCCATAGCGCAGAAACCGTTGGGCAGATTTGACAAATAAGAAGCAACTTAGGCACATACCGTTTACTCACATTTCTTGACTGGATAGGGGTACATCCAGCTAGTTGTTTTTAAAATATTTGACATAGAGGGGGCTGCCCTGTGCGCCTTCGAACCTTTTTTTTTAGCGTTGGTGCTTTGCAGCAAAGAGGCTAATAACATATGACTTGCTGGATGACATTTCCCAAACAAAAGTTTTGTCAAGGGCCCCACTAAACTTGAAATGTTGGTATAATCATGTTAAAAATGAAAAAAGTTATTAAGAAAACCTAAAAACACAATTTTCCGCCTACCCCTATTCATTTTACCATGGAGAAAAAGTGCAGTTTTGAAGAG